>NC_133537.1:230648570-230866070 GCF_048544455.1 Silene latifolia | reverse complement strand
CAGAACGAGACGCCTGAATGCGGTGGAAGCCTGTGCGAGGGTCGTTAGTCAAGTGCCGCGCCGCACGCGAAGAACGAAGTCTTCGGCGGTGGTGGCTCCGACATCGTTCCACCCCCATCCCCCTGTTCGAAGGATACGGTGGAGATCGTTTACATCTCTAATGGGGATGATTTCGACGAGGAGGAGGGGTCTCCCTTGTTCGTAAGAGAAAGCAGATGACCTTTACCGCTGCCGCGTTGCTTCGCCGCCGACGAGGAGGTGTGCCCCTCGCCAAGAAGGCCAAGCACGGTGATCGATCTATCCGGTGGCTCAGATTTAGCCGATTCATCAGGCGCTGCCGATGACAGGCTCTTCGGCATGTCGATGTATGTTAATACTGATGCTTTCTTTAAATTTTGTAGATCAGCCGCTGTCAGTCGTCGCTCCTGTTGAGCAGCAAGTGAGTGAGAAACCCGCGCAGGCTGATCATGACGTCGCCATTGGGTCCTCATCCGAGAAGGTTTCCCTTTCCCGACCGCGAGACTAGCGGTCGAAATGTCACCGTTGACCCTTCATCCCAGAAGGTTTCCCCCCCCGGCTCGTGGCGGAAGGTGCGAGGTTGGTCGAGGAGTCGGCGAGGTGGACCGAGCTGGCCGGTGCTCGCATTATAGAGCAAGAGAAGGTCGTGGCTCAGTCCGCTCTTGAGCTTGATGTCACTAAGAAGGTGGCCGCGAAGGCGAGGCTGGATCTCCTCAATGAGCAGAGACTTAGGGGGGAGGCCGAGAAGGCGCTCTTGCCGAGAGAAAGCTCGGGAGGACGCCGAAAAGGAGGTCCTTCTTTGAGAGAGCCAAGGCCGAGGCCGCTGCGGCCGAAACCGCAAAGTTCTTTGGAGAAGTTGACCCTTGTTCAGAGGCATGCCGACCTTTATCTCCAGCAGAGGAATGAATTTAGGAGCAAATTTCAGATCCAGGGGAAGGTGATCCGGAGCAAGGAGGCCATCATCAGGCAAAAGGAGGACGACATTGAGATGCTCCAAACCAAAATGCTCCCGACCCGTGTTCCGATTCCGGATCCGCCAAGCAAATTGCCTGCCAGGGAAGTAATTGAGGAGCTTTTTCCTCTTGAAGGTTCCTTTCCGTGGGACAAATACGACAAGCTGTTCGACGATAAGCTCGAAGCTAAGGAGAAAGCCGTGGAGGAGAGGGTCAAGGAGGCGGCGAGGGTGAAGATAGAGCAAAAAGCGGCCGAGGAGGCGGCAGCTATCGCTGAGAAAGCTAAGGCGGCCAAGGCGGAAGCCGATTGGGCAAGGGCAGTTGAGGCTGCCGAGGCTAAGGCTGGGGCTGCTTGCCCCTTGAAGAAGGTGCTGCTACCGCTGCTGATGGCGAGCAACGGCAGACATAGGGAGATGATATCCGTAGCCTTTTGTCTTTTGGTTTGTCCTTGTAATTACTTGTAATTCGTTGAACATTTTTTTTAATAAGAGCTCGTTTCTTCTGCCTCCGGCCTGGCCGAGGTTTTTACCTTACCTCTTTTTCTTGTGCTAGTGTTTGAGCCTCAATCGTACTTTTAGCGCCTGTCTTCGCCTGGGGTTGTCTCCTTACGTTATTAATTGAGTGTCTCTTTTGTTTCCGCCTCGGCTTGGCCGAGGCGGTCTAGAGTGCGTATCTCAATCGTGTTAACGCTTCTGAGGCATTTTGATTGTTTTGCAGTATTAATCTGCGATGGTCGTGATTGCCGCTCTTGTCGGTGTGACAGTGTGAGCCGGCATCTGCTTCTTCATGAATCTGCCGTGGCGTCTACCACTTGGAGTGACTGCGACGGCGTCCAACCTCTTGGGGTGACTGCCGTGGCGTCTACTACTTGGGGTGACTGCGACGGCGCCTGTTTCTTCATGAGACTGCCGTGGCGTCTACCACTTGGAGTGACTGCGACGGCGTCCAACCTCTTGGGGTGATGCGTGGCGTCTACTACTTGGGGTGACTGCGACGGCGCTTTGTTTCTTCATGAGATCGCCGTGGCGTCTACCACTTGGAGTGAGCTGCGACGGCGCCCAACCTCTTGAGGTGATCGCCGGGCGTCTACTACTTGGGGTGACTGCGACGGCGCTGTTTCTTCATGAGATCGCGTGGCGTCTACCACTTGGAGTGACTGCGACGGCGTCCAACCTCTTGGGGTGATTGCCGTGGCGTCTACTACTTGGGGTGACTGCGACGGCGCCTGTTTCTTCATGAGACTTCCGTGGCGTCTACCACTTGGAGTGACTGCGACGGCGTCCAACCTCTTGGGGTGACTGCCGTGGCGTCTACTACTTGGGGTGACTGCGACGGCGCCTGTTTCTTCATGAGATTGCCGCTCTTGTCGGTATGACAGTGTGAGCCGACATCTGCTTACGGATAAAGACTGCCGCTCTTGTCGGTATGACAGTGTGAGTCGGCGTCTGCTGCTTCCTAGTGACTAGGGGAAGAGTGAACATTTTGATGGAAGACTTGGATGATTTTTCATTTAGGTAAAAACATGCGTCGGGGTGCCCACAGCTGTTTTGGACACCTCCGCCGCTACATAGGTTATTCCCGAGATTACGGCGCCCCTAATGGCCCTGTCAAGGCACAACGTCCTAGTCAGCCGCTAGTTACATCCATGAGGTCGCCCTCCTGTTGTAAGGATAGACCTTTCCCTTTCTCTGATTTCTTGGCCACTTTGAGGGATTGCATGTTGCATCCTCTGGCGGCTATCTGGACGTTGACCACCTCGTCATTCTCGTCTTTGGAGACGAGCTTATGCGCCTCCCCCCGGTCCGAGACATACATCAGTGTTAGGTCCCGGATGGACATCACTGCGTCAGCCTCGCTCAGGGTGACTCGGCCTATGAGAACGTTGTAGGCGGACGAGCCGTCGATGACCACGAACTCAGCTAGGACATTTTTAGCCGCATTCTTTTCGCCGAACGTCACCGGAGTCGATTGATCCCGGTGGTACCAAGCCGCCCCCAGAAGTCGTATAGTGGGTTGGTGCGGGGCTCAAGTCCTTGACTTTCAGCCGAGGCCGAGGAAGCACTCCCCGAACATGATGTTCGTGTACGCGCCTGTGTCAATCAGGCACCTCTTGACCAGGTGGTTGGATATGTCCAAATTGACTACAAGTGGGTCGCTGTGAGGAGCGATGACTCCTTCGTAGTCCTTCCTTCCGATGGTTATATCGGGGATGTTGGAAGCGGGGATCGCTGTGTTGGGCACAAAGTTGATGGCCTGATATAGCTCGTTCAGGTGCCGTTTGTGCCCATGAGCGGACCCTCCGTTCTCGTTGCCCCCGATGACAACATGGATCACTCCTATCCGTTCGAAGACGGATTTCTTACCCGAGCCGCTCGGCGTCGGTCTTTTGGCCTTTGGCAACGTACTTGCCGAGGCTCCCTTCCGGATCGGCTCTTCAATGGCATTCTTTAGATGCCGCAGTCGTTGGTTAAATGGCCGGGTGTGGCCGTGGTACTCACAAGATCGCTCGTGTCACCGTCACTTTTTGGCTTGGGGGTCTTTCCCACTCGGCCCTCGCTTTTGCTCGGGGCAAAGACCTCGGCGGCGATACGACGAGAGGGGTCTTATCACTATACCGCCCGGTGGTACGTTCCCGAACTCCACCCGGCGCCCGTCGAGTCCTGTCTCCTGGCAGGTTTGTCCGACCGTGACCTATTATTCTCACGGCGTCTTTCATCGGACCGTGACCCGTTGTTGTCACGGCGTCTCTCATCCGGGTTGTCCTCCTGGTGACTCTTCTTTTCTGAGTGCTCGGCCTCGCTGGGGCCTACCCAGGTCTTGTGATAGTCCTCTACCTTGATGGCCTGGTCGGCCATCCTCCTGGCGGCATCCAAGTTCAGGCCTCCGCACTTGATGAGCTCATTTTTCAAGTCTCCCCTTGGGAGGCCCTTCATCAGCGCGAAGGCTGCCAATTCGGGATTAATTTCTCGAATCTGCTGGACCTTTCCGTCGAACCTCTTCACATAGCTTCGTAGAGACTCGCCCCCCTCCTGCTTGATAGTTAGGAGGTCCGATGTCTCCACGGCCCTTCTCTTGTTGCAAGAGTACTGGCTAGAAAGGCGTCTCTTAGGTCGGCGTAATAGTATACCGAGCCGTCGGGAAGCCCCTTGTACCAACTTTGAGCCATCCCATGCAAAGTTGTCGGGAAGACTCGGCACCAGACCTCATCGGGCTGTTCCCATACCGACATGTAAGACTCGAAAGCCTCGGCGTGGTCGGCTGGATCACTGTCTCCCTTGTATGATAGAGGTGGTAACTTGAGCTTAGTTGGCACCGGACGTCTAGGACGAGGCGTTGAGGGGCTGTCGACCGCAGATCGTGTCGACGCGCGGCGATCGGCTCCTCGCATTCCTAATCCGGCTCCTCTCCTCGTAGCGGGAAGGACTTCTTCTTCGACTCGGACTTCTTCTCCAACTCTGCTGAGTCGGACTCCTCTGGTTCATCCGGGGTAAGCCTCGTTCGTGTTGCGAGGACGCTGTCCTCCCATGAGTGCGGGAAGGACTTAGGTCTACCACGCCCACTTTGGGCTCCCCCGGCGACTTGGCTGGGTCAGCTTCTCCCAGTGCTCCGTTCAAATTTCTCGGAGTTACGTTTCGGGCCCTGGTCTCTGGCGTTTTCGCCGCTCTTGTCGGCGTGATGCAAAGTGTGAGCAGGCGTATTACTAATTAGGTCCAGGACCATCTTTAGTTTTGCTATGTCAACCACGTGTCCCATGATGGTGACCTGGTTGGCTGGCGGCGACGTGTCCGGCGTTATCGGCATCCCAAACTCCGGTTGGATTACTCCGCCGGTGGAGGGCTGCACGACTCCAGAATTGTTGAAGGTGTCATCCTGGTGGAATGGGGTTTCGTCGGTCACGACCGCGTCTTCTTGTTTTGACATCTTCTTAGCTTTTTGGGTGGGTTTTTGTTTTTTTTTTTTTTTTTTTTTTTTGGGAATGAATGTGACTAGCTTCTAGTGTCTTTCCCCACAGACGGCGCCAATTGTTCCGGGTGTAATTCCAGAGCAAGTATAGTTACCACCCTTGGCTTGTTGAATGATATCTTGAGTTGGATTCTCCTTTGGTCTCAATCGTTCCTTACGGCCTCTCCTGCAACAATGAACGAACTGAGGGCTTGGCTTTGTGCCAAGCGTACTCACTCCGACGCTCAAGTCAGTAAACTTAAGAGATAAGTTGTTACTTGGCTGAATGTGTATTGTAGAGAGATAAGGAAGATATTACCAGATGAATAGTGTATTTAGGTTTAGTTGTGGACTCGTTGGGGTCTTTCCTCAATGAAGGTTGAGGAGTATTTATAGGCTTTCACCTTTTGTCACGTAGTGGCCAAGTGGCCAAGTGGCTAGCAGGTGGAAAGACTGATCTACCCCTCGGCCGAGGGGCCTATGGCTGGCCGGCGGATCCTGTTGACTCGCCGCCGAGGGGTCTTGGATATGAGTACGCGGATATGTGTCCCGGCTGGCAGGTTACCATGCCGAGACCAGTCGATGGGCCGATGGGTCGATCGGCTAGATTGTCCAAGTCGTTGACTTGCTGTGGATATCTTTGACCTTGCTCAATCATGTTGACTTGGTCAGCGGTGCAGAATATGCCCCATCAATAATAATAATAATAATAATGATAATAATAATAATAATAATAATAATAATAATAATAATAATAATAACAATAACAATAACAATAACAATAATAACAATAATAATAATAATATTAATAATATTAATAATATTAATAATATTAATATTTAAGATAAGATATAATATTATAATATTAGGAATACTCTATGAAAGTGTGGAATTAGGAAAGGGTATTAACGCGTAACATCACTCAGCGAGTTCAGCTTTGTGCACTGATTTGCAAACAGCTATCATTTGTTCGTTACTTATCGGAATCAAGCTTGTGACCATGCGTTGGAAAGTTAAGACAATAAGCTTTCACATACAAGTTTAATCACCCTTAACGAAGCTCTAAAACGCTAGATATGATCGTTTTAAAAGGCCCCTAAAACGAGTGATCACATTTCAACTATGACACATTTGTGCAAGCTTCCTATTTTTTTGTAAAAGGTTAATCTTTCATTGATAATTCAACCAATACAAAATATAATCCATTACAAGCCTGTCCCCTCAACAAGCTAGACAGGCAATGACATGCTCACTAGGAGGATCATTTAACCATTCATACATTCTGGCACAGACATGGTACTTAATTTTCCTAATAACCTGATCAACAGTAGAGTAATATTCTTGAATGAATCAAGCATTCCGTTCTTGCCACACAAAGTAAATGGTAGCTGCAATGATACATCTGCTGACTATAAGCATTCCCCTTCTAATCACTTGCGTAGCCAATCATTTCCATCCATCAAGCACACTCACAAAATGATGCCTAGGCACTATTAGAGTGTCCAATAATGGTTTAACCCAACCAACAGTTGGTCCTCTTTCTCTGAGCCCCTCATACAAAACTAGCGTTTTCTGCTTCGCATTATGCCATTCAATAACTAGAGCAAGAGCAGCAGGCAAAGAACCTTTATTTTGAATCAATTCATCTCGAGTAGTCAATAGAGACTTCCAAGAAATGGTGTAGGTAGTACGAGGTTGTGCATCCCATATCCCATTTCCATGAAGTAGGTAATGGTGGCACCAGTTTACCCAAACGATGTTAGGCCTGAAGAGGATTCTCAGTAAGGTACGACTTTGCAAAGCTTTATTCCAACTCAATACTTCCATAATACCCAGTCCTCCCTGCTCTCTATTTCTGCAAACCTTATCCCAATTAAAGAATATCATTCGTTTTTACCATCATAGCAGCCCCATAAGAAGGTTCTGCAAGTTTTATCAATAGATTTAATAATTCCCCTAGGAAGCAAAAAGCAAGCACGCCATAAATTTTCAACCCCAAAGATGATAGAATTAAGCAATTAAATCTTCCCTGCATAAGATAGTTGTCTGTTTAACCAGTGCTCAATTTTGCCTTTAATTTTATCAAGAAGGGGCTAGAAGTGCTCTCTTGTCAGCCTAGCATAGTGTAGAGGAACCTCCAAGTATATGAATGTAACACCCTCATTTATTTAGGAGCCTTTAGCTAGACATTCCCAAATAAATAGGACTGTTACCATCTCGGTTTCCCGAGTTAGTGAATAACAAAGTCCAACTCACCAAAGTACTTTAAATGAAAACTTAATGATTACATGTTTATTACAACTTAACCAACTATAACTTAATATAAAATACAATACATCTCGCAGCGGAAATAAATAAAGTGATGTAATTGTTCTAGGTGATCTAGACTTCAACTATGGTCCAAGTCGAGCTCTCCTCCCAATGCTCCCAAGTCAGCTAATATTTAGTACCTGTCAAATCTGCTCCCCATAAAACGGTTCACCGCAGGTGTTCACGAATACACAGTCAACCGCGAGGTTGAGTAGAAATAAATACTAACAACAAAAACATACGATAAACAATCCAATTTCCTTTTTACATTGCACAACCCCCTGACAACGTGCTCCTTTCTTTTACTTAAAACACTTAAGCCAAGTTCTTCTCGTTACACTAATCATCCTGCCAATCCCTGGCCGGGGCAGCCTCAACCCGAAGGTGAGTAAACACACACTAATTTTTTTTTTTTTTTTTGGTAAAATGTGAGTAATATATATATCAACAAAAAAGGATTTACATGTAGTGCAAACCTTTAGTTACATAAGGTGTTTATGGCATAGCCCATTTACATCATTAGCATTCACAATCTCCTTCTCTCGTCCCCTAATTCTGTTCCTCACCCCTTCTATAATCTGCAAGGCAATCTGGTATGGGTGTACAAGGACTGCATCAATTCTGCACTTGTTCCTTTGATACCAGACTGAATGAAGTGCCCCCATAAAGAGTGCAATCTGGACCCGTCTCTGGACATTAGTACCTCCTCTGCTAGACCACCAATCTAGATCAATCACCAATGGAAAGCTGCACCCTGTATTCTGCTGCAGAGCCAGCAACACTCTCCTACTGTACTGGCAGGCAAAGAAGAGATGAGTTAAGGATTCGTTTGCCTGTCCACAAAGCAGACAGCTAGCATCAACATCCATCCCATAGCTAATCAGTTTGTCCACAGTGTTTAGAGCCTCATGAGCCACTAACCATCCCATGAACTGGTGCTTTGGCAAGACCCATTTATTCCAGACCACCTTACTCCAGCAAACAGGAGGTCTAGTATTCCTGAGCCACTCATAACAACCACTAGGTGTGTACCCAGTTGATTGTACCACCCGTACCCCATCCACAAACCCATGGGCAATTTCCTGCTTAACCTTACAGATCCTTCTCCAAACCCAGCTGGAGTTAGTTGAAGGAGTGTACTCAAACCAGTCTCTCCCTCTGATATGGTTCCGTTGGACCCATTGTACCCAAATGGAGTCCCTTTTCTCAGCAATCCAGTTCACCAACCGACCTACCATTGCTTTATTCCAAACTTCTTGATTCTTCAGGCCTAAGCCTCCTTCTTCTTTTGGCGTGCAAACTTTTTCCCATGCTACTAAAGGAGCCCTCCTATATTCTGTACTATTATCCCACAGAAAATTTATGCAAGTAGCTTCTATACTTCTTATGATGCCCTTGGGTAAAATAAACATCGAAACCCAGTAGGAATGCAAGGTGTTCAGGACTGATTTGACCAGCACAAGTCTCCCTGCATAAGAAAACTTCCTTGCTCCATAACTATGAACCCTCTCACATATTTTCTCAATGAGACAAGCACAGTCTGATATCTTCAGTCTAGTAGTTTGGATTGGCATTCCCAAATACTTAAAGGGGAGAACTCCTTCAGTAAAACCTGATATCCTCAAAATATCAGTCTTAATATGATCAGGTACTCCTCTAAAATATGCATTAGACTTAGCAGGATTAATTTTTAAGCCAGAAGCTTTTGAGAAAGTGGAGAAAGACTGTAACAAAAGCGTTATGGAATTAGTGTCACCTTTACTGAACAGCAGCACATCATCAGCAAACATAAGACAGGTTAGCCTCTGGTTTTTGCACATAGGATGAAAGTGGAAATCATACTTAGTTGCAGCATACTTCAAAGTTCTGGTTAAATATTCCATACACAGGATAAAAATAAGGGGAGACAAATGATCCCCTTGTCTGAGCCCTCTCTTGCCCTTAAAAAAACCAAACATTTCCCCATTGAGGGATAACGAGAAAGATGCAGTGGTAATGCACTGCATAACCATGCTTTGGAAATCAGCTGGGAATTTCAGCAACCTCATTAACTCCTCCACAAACTGCCATTCCACAGTGTCATATGCCTTCTGCAAGTCAATTTTGAACAGGCACCTAGCTGAAGCATTAGGTCTCTCATAGAGTCTAATGAGATCCTGACAAATCAGGATATTCTCCTAAATACTCATGTTCTGAATGAATGCTCCTTGATTCTGGTCTACTATATGAGGTAACACAGCAGCAAGTCTATTACACAGAAGTTTAGAGATAACCTTGTATACAACATTGCAACATGCTATAGGCCTGAATTGAGTGACATTCTGAGGTCTCTCACATTTTGGTATTAAAGTAAGGGTGGTGGCATTGATTTGTGTAAGCAATCTTTTCTATAAAAAGAAATCCTGGACAGCTCCAATCACTTCTCTCCCTACCTCTCCCCGGGCATCCTTAAAAAACTTACTCGTGTACCCATCAGGGCCAGGTGACTTAATATCAGGTATGCTGAATAGAGCATCTTTGACCTCCTTTCCACTGACAGGTCTCATCAAAGCTGCACAGTCCTCAGGACTGCACTTAGGTCCTTGCCCTATAATTCTCTTGTGTATCCTTCCAATAGCCTGACTAGATCCAAGCAAACCTTTATAGTAGTCTAGGAATGCATCTTGAACTTGATCAGATGTATCACAAACTCTCCCAAATGTGTCCTCTATCCTGAAAACTCTATTCCCATGTTTTCTCTGCTTAAGCAGTCTTTGAAAGAAGGCACTGTTTGAGTCCCCATCCTGCACCCATTTATGTTTAGCTTTCTGAGCTAGAAAGCTATCTCTTGCTGCAGCTAGCTCTTTGAGTTGTGCAGCAACTTCTGATTCAGCTGCTCTTTTCTGCATATCTGAGGGATCCCTGCCTAACTGATCCTGCAATTCTTCAATCTGCTTCTGCTTAATGTCAGCAGCTTGTTCAATATCACTGAATTTCTCCCTGTTCAATTGTCTAAGGCCAGGTTTCAGCAATTTCAGTTTCTTAACAAGTTTAAACATTGGAGTCCCAATCACCTTAGACGGCCAAGTACTTCTCACAATTGGAATAAAATCCTTGGATCCACCCCACATGTTAAAGTATTTAAAACATCTTTTGCCCTGCACCTGCTTGTTACTACTCACAATACATGGGGTATGATCATACATCCCCTCTGGAAGAAAGTTGGCATACAAATCCTGCAGATGATCACACCAATCCTTGTTAACCAACACCCTGTCAAACCTACTATATATCCTCTCTTCAGGCTGTTGCTTATTGTTCTAAGTATATAGGGCACAAGTAGCAGCAATGTCCAGGACACCACAGTCAGCCACACAGTCCCTAAAAAGCTCCATCTCAGATGAAGGCACATTGCCACCAACTCTTTCATTTGCTGCCAAAACACAATTAAAATCTCCTGCTATAGCCCATGGTCCATCAATAGTCCCTGCAATTCTCTTCAAATGTCCCCAAAGAGGTGCCCTATCATTAATTCCATTGAAAGCATATACCATAGTCAAGTAGAAAATAGTCCTACTCACTACTGATTCTACCTTCATGTGGATAAATTGGGCATTGTATTCCAGAAATTGAACCCTAAAACACACACTACATTACCAAAAGGTAATGTCTGCCTCAACATATAGTTGAGTAATATCCACCAGATGGCCTGCAGACCAATCTGTGGCCTGCCTCGAGTAAACACGATAAATATCGTCTGCCAGAATAAATCTGTTCAACCACTCCACATTACTATAAGTAATGTCTGCCAGAATAAATCTGTTAATACTATAACAATACTCCACCATAATATAACCAACATATACAATATAATTCTCCCTTCCAACAATTTCAATGATATCAACCAACACAATTCTCATATGATCAATTCATTTTAATATAAGCCATCCGATAAACCAAATATTATCGAGTAAGAGTTGAGTAGGATTTATCCCTACCTGATAAGCGATTCCAATTAAGCAGCTCAAGAAATCCAATAAATAAATCAATCCGATCCGATTATAATTCTTCACAACCGTCACCTTGAGGCGATAATAAAATTAATTCCTTTGCTTTTCTCTTCCTTAATTCTTCTCTTCTTTCTTTTAGATCTCTTCCTTCTTCTTTTATGAATTATTTTCAAATTTATTATGGTATTTATAGTGTAAGGTTAAAGAGTATGTGAGGTCAATTAGGAAACTTATTATAATTACCTTATTCTAATTATTATAGGAATTACCATTATAAATTATATTATTATTATTATTATTATTATCATATATTACGAGTCTTACCATAACTAGAATTTCCACCAATTATCTTATTATTGCCATAACATTATTATTATTATTATTATTATTATTATTATTATGATAATTATTGATATAATTATTATTTCCATATTATTTATTATTAATTCCCGATACAAAATCCGATTACTTAATTATTAAGCCTATAAAACCCGTCCCCCAATTATATCACACGGCCTAATACTATACTATTAGCTAAGCCCAATTCCCGACTTGAATTATTAATTTATTATTTAATTAACGTCTTACTCGTAATTATTATTAGAAATGCCTTTAACTAATTATTAAATTACATAAATTATTCTCATAAATTATTATCAAAATACGGGGTATTACATTGAATGGGAATGTCCCTTCAACATAGCCAATGCTAAGAAGAATTGGTCCCTTACCTCCTGCCTAATCCCCCCAAAATAAATGTTGGTTTTAGAGGGATTTGGGGCCAAACCAGAGAAGCTAACAAATTTATCAAGAGCTTGTTTAACCGCCAAAATAGAAGGAAGGTTACCCTTAGCAAAAACCAATAGATCATCAGCAAAAATAAGGTGGGATAGCTTAAGCTTTGAGCATTTTGGATGATATTAACCTTTCATAGTCTGCCTTGTACTTTAGACACGGACAAAGGGTCCTATAACCACGGAATATGAGGGGTATTACAATCTTCCCTCCTTAAAATGAACTTCGTCACGAAGTTCGCGCATACTCCCTAGTCCCTAGCACCCAGAACCTGCTCCACTTAAACTTGCACCCCAATCAAAATGCTATCGTTACTAACTCTCATTACGACACTACTTACACATATTACTCAATTACACATACATCATTAGTTTCAGTAATATTACAATTTATACTACTCATGAGGTGTAAATTTAGGAAAAGAGATCCGAAAAATATCTAAAACAGGCGGAAAATGAGCCCAGGAGAAGGCGCAACAGGCACTGCGACCTTTCCAGGAGGCGCAACAGCAACTGCGTCCTCTCCTGAGGCCTTTTCTCCTCAGTAAAAAAGATTTCCCACGTTTTATTTAAGAATGAGGAAGATATGGACTTCCTTACTCCGCAAGGCAAAATATTTCGTGAAAAATAATACCAAAATAATATTTAGTATTAAATTCCAGAATATTCCGACTTGGACTAAGACGGTTTTAGAAAATAAAGACTTTTATTGACCCGGACACCAAATTTACTTTAATTACCGTCAAAACGACTATATTGGCACGTAGATGACGACCAAGGGGTTGACACGATTGTTTGAGCTACCACTTGTCGACTGACTTACAAAATGTCATAAAATCGCAACATATGCTAAACATGCGGCCCAATCATCACTGGGTGGTTGGCGAGAGATGTAGAAATGAGGTATCTACACAAATAAATTGGAACAAATTTTGGGAGTAATGAAACAATAAAATTGGGATGGAGGAAGTAAGTTAGACTATGGTATGAATGTAAGATGATAGTATTATGAATGTTTATCTTATACAATAACTTGTATTCACCCTTGTTATTTTATTTAGGGTTGTTTGTCGAACGCCACCTTATAAAAAAAGGTGATTGCGAAACACCACCTTTAATAAATTTTCTTACATTTTGATACCTTTAAAAAAACAAATTATAAAACACAACCAAAGGGCCGATAACTGGTTATTATTTTCAAAACTTCGGTATCCAATGCTTTCACACGTGCGAAGTATTGTTTCTCACTATTTTTTTGCCTTATATTATCTTAATTAGTTTTTCCTCAATTTTCCCTTATCTCTCTCTCTCTCTCTCTCCCATGTCCTCTTTTTCCTATCTCTTGTCTTCTCTTCGCTCTCATGTCGCCTCTCTCTTCCATCCTCTCACTTTCTACTTAATATAATCATCAACCAAAAATATCCTATGAGTCCACATCCAGGCCACATGTCAAATGTCGATTCCAACAACTTTGAAGACATCAATGACGGAGGCAAATACGGGAAAAAAGTTTTTGCATGTAAGTTCTCTAATCCGGAGATGTCGCTCCATGGTTGCAATTATTTCAACTGTGTTATTTAGCCTATGAACGCAATGACATGGTTGAAGTCCGAAATTGTTGTGCATGTAATACCACAGGTTTCGGATCATAGGGGACTCGGTCGAGTAGGGCTTACTCGGCCGAGTATGTGTTCTGGTGTCGTAAGTTTGGGTTCGGGAGTGTCAGCACTCGACCAAGCATGTTGGTCCTCGGTCGAGTAGGTCGTACTCGGTCGAGTGCCTGGTCTGTTACAGGTTATTTCCGCGGTTTTGATTAAAACGATTTGAGATTATATATAAGTCGTTTGTCAGTTTCAAAAATCATTTCTTCCAAAAACCTAAACTACGATTCATTTTCCTCTAATCATCTTCATCAATTCCAAGGCAAAGGTCGTCGATTGTGGGTTCTAGCATCATATTCCGTGTCAATCGTCGTAGTAAGTGTCTTATCTTTTTCGATCTATTGTTGTTCTTATAAGTTAGCTAACCCTAGTGTGGGTTAATTTGGGGGTTTAGGGTTTGGTCATCGTATGTATTGTTGATTGTTGATTATCATTGTTGTAGGTGATGATGTGTTACTCGTTGTGCATTTGTATGATTGGCTGCGGCATAACAGATTGCGAGAAGGTAAGGTTTTCCTACTCGGTTTACTGTTTAATTGATTTGAGATTATATGGTAATTGTTTGTACGATTGATATTATGATTATTTATCGTTGTTGGGTTGGAGTTGGTGTTGGTGTTGTGATGGTTGTTGGTGATGTTCGCGAGGTGCTTCCTCGGCTGAGTGGAGTCACTTGCGGAAGTGGCTTCACGCCCTAGTTTCGCCCTAAGTGGAACCCGCCACAGGAGGGGATGTGCACATTAATGAACAGGGTTATCGCTCGTTGATGAGCGGGGATTTGGTGGGTACGGCTGCGGTCCCCCACTGTCAGAGCTACACACTTTAGTGTGTAGTCTGTTACGTGATGAGATTAGGAGTTGGAGGTGGTTTGTGAACAGTTGTTTATCTTATCGTACTTGCCTTATTTTGATTATGCAGTAAACTGGCCCCGTTGTTATTTTGTAAATCTGTGGTGATCCATTCGGTGATGGTGAGCAGATTGTGACAGGTGATGATGGTCTTTAGCTTTTGGGACGAAATGGGAGTCATCACTTCGAGTCTAGCTTCCGTTGTCATGAGATTTATCATTTTAGTTTCAGTTGTTTGAGTATTAGTGAACATTGTTTTGGATTTGGTTTTGAAACATGTAATCGTTAATTCTTTATACTTTAATAAATGTTGTTTTGGAATGGTAACTTTGATATACTAGCCTTGGAAAATCGAGATGGTGACGGTCTCTCATGCTAGGGTGGTCTCGGTAAGGCACCTTGGTATGTGGGGGTGTCACAAAGTGGTATCAGAGCGATGATTCTGGAACCTGAAACCAATGAACAAATGAACTTGGGGTGTCTAATTAAAATGAACCCGGGTAGGAATTATTTGGAGCTACCGCAAAGGTTTGAGAGACGTCTCGAAACCGCAATGTTGCACATACAAGTTAAAGTCGGTCACTACGGGGTTTGTCGTGGGAATTGGTGTATGCTTGTGTTTGTCTTTATGTCTTATAGTATGAGATGCATGTTGTGGCCTGGTTCGAGATAGGATGGTTGAGTGGCTTAATGTGTTGCGAAAATTGGAGATGATAGTATGGCATGTTAGTAGAAACAGTATGTTTTGTTTGTTTGGTAATAGAATCATGTGCATAATATGTTGGTATGATAAAAGCTCATCTAGTATACTGTTTTTAAAAGTATTGAGTTGCTTGTGTTCGCTTTGTTGTTGTTTAAGTTGTTTGAGCAAGAAAAAGTGAACTATATGGAGTTTGAATTCGGTAAGGCTGTCTTTATTTGGTCATAAGTCGAGTTCTAGAAATGATATTGCTGTAATTTCAATTTGAGGAGATATCTTGTCTTCTTACGATTCTAACGATAGGTCACATGCCCAAAATGACCAAATAACGAGTGAGATATGACTGTTTTACGAAAACTGGACGTTGCTGAGAACTGTGCCGGTACTCGACCGAGTAGGCCCTACTCGGCCGAGTATCTTTCATACTCGACAGAGTATCCCATATTCGGCCGAGTAATCTTCCCGTGATAATTCTGTTCAGCTTCTAGAGTCGTGAACTCGGCCGAGTAGTCTCATTACTCGACCGAGTACGACATGCACTCGACCGAGTATCTCTTTGGGCGATTATTTTGAGTCGGCGGCTACGTTCTTACATATGTTTTGAGTCGTAGGTTATGTGCACACATATTTTTTGGGTCTTAAAGCATTCTTTTACGTATGTGATGGTCTTGATACGTAAGTTACCAGATGCAATGATGTGGAGAATGCCAACTTATGAGGGATATGTGTTGGGTAGGGAGGACATGAGTTATCTGTGGTTGTGAGGGATAGTGGAAAGGGAAAGGAAAGATTGATGAGCTTATCGAGGCAGGGAGCATGTCTTGTGAGATGTGGTAAGTGATATAGTCGCGTGTTGAGTAATATAAAAGTAAGTGTATATGGGCGAGGGTGATGTAAGTGTAAAGAAATGTGAGAATGCAAAGATTGATATGAGGGATGCAAATAGTGGTAAATTGGGATGGGTAAGGATTTATGGAGGGAGACGGTTAGGATTGTGTTGGTTAAGGATATATGTGATGGAAGGTCGTTATAAAGGGATGGAAACGAATGGTGTATAGTGAGATCGAGTTAGGCCGCGAAGTATATATAGTGGTCGAGTTTGGGAATTTGGATTATCAAGAGGTGAGCCTAGTGTGTAATTCTTTGGGCAATTAACGATATGAGGTGAATTTTTGGTTTTCTAAGGATACGAAAGGGAGATACAACTAATTGAAGAGTAACCGTTAGTTGTGTAGACGTGATGGTGACAAGTGTGAGTGAGTGGTATGATGGGAGAGGATCAGTGATAAGAAAGAATAAGAAGATATTGATATGAATTCATGGAACTTGAGTTGTGGAGCAACAAGAAGGTAACCGAATTACTAAAGAGTTAGGTAGAGGAAGGAAGGAGATGAATTATTAATCGGTATTATTGGATGGAAGTAAGCTGGGAGAACGTTGACCAAAGTTATGGGACATGAAAGTAAGGAATCATGAAAATGTATGATAGCATCATGAGAGGGTGTGAGTTGATGGTTATATAGGAGTTCGGGACGACATGTTAGCCGTGAGTTTTGAGGTATCAAGGGAGTAAGAAGCTAGTAGGGTGTTTGCACGATATGAGCTTTTGGTGCAGAGTTAAGTGACGATACAATAAATGATAGAATTGGAAATGATGTTGAGGTAAATTTTGTTGATGGATTTGATGTTCATTATTTGGGATGGTAACCAAAGAGAAGAAAAAGATTGTTATATTAAGAAGTGATAGTAAGAGAGTAGTTGCATGAAAGATGGTGGTGTCGTAGTGTTGTCACTAGTGGTTAAGGATGATGTTAAATAGGGAAGTTAGTCGTTCTAAAAAGGTTGATTTTGTGGAGGCCTGATTGGTATGTATGGTTGTGAGGGAGTATAAGATGTGATTATAGGAGGCGATTGCGTACTTAGGTATTAATGATATGGTTACATTGTCAGGAGATGATAGTTATGCGGATGGGAGAATGTGATGTGAGGGACATACGAGTTAAGCTCGGGCGAGAGGTAACCTTTATCAAGTGGTAACTTACGTGATCAGGATTGGCTAGTTAGATTCGATTATGGGTCCAAGATATGTGTAAATGTTTGTGTGAGGTTCTGGCCTCATGAGTAGTGGTATGGTATTAAAGTCATAAAGTTGTTATATTCTGTGTAATTTGTTATGTATGGTGATATAACAAGACGATATTCGGAAAGGGTAATGGGTGGTTGAATGAGTTGTGAGATGGTCGTTGTGTAACACCCTGACCCAAACCGGGTCGGAAGCGGTTACTTATGATAGCTAACCAGGCTGTGTACATGGCCCACAGATCAACATGGGTCCTTTATAGCGCATTTTGTCCTCACTCATGCGCATCCAGGGAATCTTCCCAGAAGGTCACCGATCCTAAGACTACTCCCAGCCAAGCACACTTAACTTTGTAGTTCTTTTGCATAGATGACCATAAAAGAAAGTGCACTTTGTTGATATGAGTAGTACATTCAATCCCTTTAAGCACTATCGTTGGACCACTTCAATTAACGTGGGGTGTTACAATCACCTCCACTTGAAGAACGCAACGTCTCCGTTGCGCCTGGGAGCATAACCGGTAACCCAGAATCCTCCCCCGCTAAGTGGGTGATCACAAAGGAGCTTATAACAACTGCCTCCAAGAGCGTATAACAACTGCCTCCCATCACCACGCGGTCGCAGGGTTGCTCTGATACCACTTGTAACACCCCGACTCAAACCGGGTCGGGAGCGATTACTTATGATAGTTTACCAGGCTGTGTATATGGCCCATAGATCAACACGGGTCCTTTATAGCGTATTTTATCCTCACTCATGCACATTCAGGGAATCTTCCCAGGAGGTCACCCATCCTAAGACTACTCTCAGCCAAGCACGCTTAACTTTGGAGTTCTTTCGCATGGATGACCATAAAAGAAAGTGCACTTTGTTGATATGAGTAGTACATTCAATCCCTTTAAGCACTAGTCATTTAAGCCTATCGTTGGACCTCTTCAATTAACGTAGGGTGTTACACTTGTGTCGGGACTCTGTTTCTTAGTAATCTGGTTTTTGTGTTCCGGGTTGTGATCCGGGCACGGTACTTCTTATTGCGATGCGGGTACTTTCGCGCTGCGGTGCGGCTGTTGGTGGCAGTATTGCGGTGTCGTCATCAGTTGTGGTGGAGTAGGAGGGATACTTGTGGGATGAACTTTTGAAATAATGTGTCAGTCTAGTATGGGCATATAGATTGTTGTTGTGTTTGCTGTTGTTTTCTATGATTTTCGGCTTGTGGGTGAGAGTAGGGTATAATATGGAAGAGAGTTGCCCATGTGGTCGTTGTTGTCATAGTTACAGTGACATCTTGTTGGTAAAACATAGTTGTGAGAGGTTGTTGGGGTACTTTCGATCTTATGTTAGAGGAGTCATTTGTTGACATAGTTGTGATAAGTAATTAGTGAAACATGTGTGTACGGAGCTATAAACTACAGGTGGGTCATAATCTTTTGGGGCAGTACATATGGAGTGTTGGGAATTAGTATCATGTAAGTTACGAATGAGTTTGGTGACAGTAAAAAGGGAGATTGGAGGATTTCGTGAGTGTGTAACAATTTTGGATCTTGGAGGTAGGTGAGTGACTAGGGAAGGATGTGGTGTTGCGGTGACGTTAAGAGTTGAAATAGTGGATTATTCTAAGGATTCTGTGGTATAGGTTAAATGGTGTGCAAATGATTTGAGGTATGAGAACTGTTAGGGGAAGAGAGCTTTGGATATGGGAATGGTAGTCGGTGTAAGGTTATAGTCGGTGATCGGTGATATGAGATAGTGATAATGAGAAGATATAACTGAGGATATAGTACTGGTTGAGTTATGAGGACGTAACGTTTATCTTAAGAGGAGAAGGATGGAACAGAAAGAGAGTTTGGTGGTTATGCATGATGCAGTATATTTGGAAGTTTTGGGTTTCGGTGAAGATTAAAGGATGGACATGTGGTTGTGGTTGATCTTTTTGGAAGTAATGGTAAGGTTGTAGGTAGGTATGGTTGCATTAGTGTTGACGGGTTTGAGTAGTGACGATTATGGGTATGAGCGAACTTCGAGGACGAAGTTCATTTTAAGGGCGGTAGAATGTAACATTTCGGTTTTGATAGTCGTTCTCGCTCGCTTGGTGGAATGTGTTGGTATTGGTTTTGCTAGTGGGTTACCGGTAATTGTGTTGTTGGTGTTCGATGGTATTATGAAGGTAGAGAGGCTATTGTATGGTTGATGCTAAGTTGAGTGACGTGTTGAAGTAGGCCTTGTTGGGTGAGTTAGTGTCAAGGTTGGGGGATGAGCGTTTAGTGGTGTTGGTTGGTGGAGTGGTATGTGTGCATGCTATGTAGGTATGGGTGTGAATTTCGGGGACGAAGTTCGTTTTAAGGAGGGAAGACTGTAATACCACAGGTTTCGGATTATAAAGGACTCGGTCGAGTTGGGCTTACTCGGCCGAGTATGTGTTCTGGTGTCGTGAGTTTAGGTTCTGGAGTGTCAGCACTCGACCGAGCATATTGGTACTCGGTCGAGTAGGTCGTACTCGGTCGAGTAGGTCGTACTCGGTCAAGTACGTCAGGTACTCGGCCTAGTGCCCCGTCTGTTACGGGTTATTTCCGCGGTTTTGGTTAAAATGATTAGAGATATATATAAGTCGTTTGTCAGTTTCTAAAATCATTTCTTCCAAAAACCTAAACTATGTTTCATTCTCCTCGAATCATCTTCATCAAATCCAAGGCAAAGGTCGTCGATTGTGGGTTATAGCATCTTATTCCGTGTCAATCGTCGTAGTAAGTGTCTTATCTTTGTCGATCTATTGTTGTTCTTATAAGTTAGCAAACCCTAGTGTGGGTTAATTTGGGGGTTTAGGGTTTGGTCATCGTATGTATTGTTGATTGTTGATTATCGTTGTTTTAGGTGATGATGTGTTACTCGTTGTGCATTTGTATGATTGGCTGCGGCATAACAGATTGCGAGAAGGTTGGGTTTCCCTACTCAGTTTACGGTTTAATTGATTTGAGATTATGTGATAATTTTTTGTACGATTGATATTGTGATTATCTATTGTTGTTGGATTGGAGTTGGTGTTGGTGTTGTGATGGTTGTTGGTGATGTTCACGAGGCGCGTCCTCGACTGAGTGGAGTCACTTGCGGGAGTGGCTTCACGCCCTAGTTTGGCCCTCTGTGGAACCCGCCACAGGAGGGGATGTGCACATTAATGAACAGGGTTATCGCTCGTTGATGAGCGGGGATTTTGTGGGTACGGCTGCGGTCCCCCACTGGCAGGGCTACACACTTTAGTGTGTAGTCAGTTATGTGATGAGATTAGGAGTTGGAGGTGGTTTATGAACAGCTGTTTATCTTATCGTACTTGTCTTATTTTGATTATGCAATAAACTGACCCCGTTGTTGTTTTGTAAATCTGTGGTGATTCATTCGGGGATGGTGAGCAGATTGTGACAGATGATGATGGTCTTTAGCTTTGGGGACGAGATGGGAGTCGTCACTTCGAGTCTAGCTTCCGCTGTCGTGAAATTTATCGTTTTAGTTTCAGTTGTTTGAGTACTAGTGAACATTGTTTTGGATTTGGTTTTGAAACATGTAATCGTTAATTCTTTATACTTTAATAAATGTTGTTTTGGAATGGTAACTTTGATATACTACCCTCGGGAAACTGAGATGGTGACGGTCTCTCATGCTAGAGTGGTCTCGGTAAGGCACCTTGGTATGTGGGGGTGTCACAAAGCTAAAGTTGCACAGAAATTTAGGGGAAAACCCTTCCCCTAAATTGGTGAATGTACTATACTCTTAATTTGAAGAGAAATTTAAGAGAAAATCAATGATAATGAAGCAGGAGTTAAATGAGAAATGATGGAGATAAAAGATTGAAGAGGGAAAGAGGGTGATGAAGAAGAAGAAGAAGAAGGAATGGAGAAAGATGGAAGCATGGAAGGTAATGAGTGTTGAGGAAGTCTAATAGGTTGAAGTGAAGTGTAGAAGACTTTTAAAAATGAAACTTTTTTTAAGAAATGGCACGTGAGAATATTCATAGGATGTGACATGAGAATCTTTGTATCCCTAAATTTTGTCACTTTGTATATGGTACATAATATTTTAAATTTGTGTACATGTTACTCTTCACGTTTGAATTTTATGCACAACATGTAATTTTTGTCGATCTAACAAACTTTAATTCAGCATAACCCATGCACTAGAATTCAGAATCGGCCAATTTTTTGTTCTACACACTGTTTCTTGTCACGATTTACGTTTTGAGAGAAAAAAATTGTCGACTAATATTTTATAGGGTTTTTTCTCACGAAAACCTAAAATCGACCATAACTTCGATCTTAAGTTTTCGAATGACCATTTTTTTTGTTTTATCAAATTATAGATCTGGAAGAGCTAATCAATTTAAAAAAAAAAAAAAAAAAAAAAAAAAAAAAACATTGCTCGATTCCGATTTCTGATCGACAATTTATGCTCAATTGAAGATTCGAAAAACGATAAAAAAGAGCATGTACTTGAAAATCAAACCTCAAGGTTATCATGTACACAAACCTTAAAAGTTGGATTCCACGTGTAAAATGACATAGTTTAGGAGTACCACATGAATTTTCCGTTTTTTTTTAAATTTGGTCAAACTCTGGCCATTTGGTTATGTTTTACAATTTTTTTTATTAAAGGTACCAAAATGCAAGAAAACTTATTAAATGTGGTTTTTCACAAAAGGCATTATATTAAAAAAGATGGTGTTAGACGAAAAATCCTTTAATTTATATCGTTATTTAACGCTAAATCAATATATGTTGGGTCTGAAGTTGCAAATCATAGGCACATTGTTATACCATGAAGCCAACACACAAAAGAACCTCAGTCTGGCACTCGTGTACTAACTACGCATCCACCGTAATATAATAAAGAAAATTGGCAGCTCATTATTTAGAAGCAGTGATGGATATTGTCCCAAAACAAGAATGGCGCATGAACCTGTTAGCCACCAAAACATGAAGTGTATGTATTCCCACGAGTTCCAGACTTCCATCAGTTCAGCCTCCGATATTGCATCACCTATTCATTCAGCGAAGCTCTAAATCGCCTAAACTGACAGCCACAACTCATCTTTTATTTTGAGTAGCTACTTGTGCTTCCCATCATGAAACTGGGCATTTTTTGATGATTTGAAAGTGTTCAGAAACTCCTTAGCCTTCTTGACCTCATCATCCTTTCTTGATTTATCCCAATTATGTTCAGCAGCTAAAATGTCAATGACACGAGGTAGAGCCCGACCAGCAGCATCAGTATCCAGGAAAGCTAATCGACATCTTCGAGCAATAAAATCAGTTGCACACTCGCAATACTCGTATCGAGCACAATATGCTACTTCTGCTTCCAGGAAAGGATATCCGTGGGCAAGGCGCTTGCCTAAACCTTCATTCTGAATAAAAGGAAACGAAATCATGTTAATAAGGTAGTATACAATGTCTGTGACTGTATCAACCATAGCCAAACACGGTTATAAATTTTTTTTAACACAATTACATTTTTCATATATTCACATGCAAATCCACCAAAGAGATATAATATGATGCAACAGCTCAACACGTGAGGGAAGGAAATTCCATTTTCTGTCTTACAAACAAGGACAGATGTATGGAAGGAAAAATGACATTGCTCAACTTCCCCTCCCCTCCTCCCATCCTGACCCGACCCAATAAGGCTGACCATACCTGAAAGTGATTTGAAAATGTCTGACCCGAATAAGACTCGAAATCCCTATTGACCCGACTTGAACCTTAATTGACCCAATCTTAACAGAAATGACCCACCAAAACAAGGTGACCCAACTCCACAGCTTGACATCCGAAATTGGCTCAAAACCCGAAATGTTTCGATCCGCCCCGCCTCGAAACGAAATCTGTGGCAGACCTTAAATGACCTAGCCGAGATTGACCCGACCAACACTTGACATGGTTGACCCAATTGCCACCTCTACCTCCACCCCCTCTCCTGTTATTTTATCCGAACATAGTGTGTAAGTAGCAAACTTAAGAGAATCTTTCTGTGCTATATACATGACGAGGTCCTTGATTTCCTGGGTAAAACATAAAAAGAAATTCAAGCTAGCAATTTTCACAAACTATGAGAAGAGAGTAGAAAAATAGAAATCAACAATTCAACCTGAGCTATAGATGCCACGCGCTCGCCCAGTGTACCGTATGCTTGAGATAAATGCTTTGCTACAGATGTGTCCATGATGCCAGGAACAACTTCTCCGCCATATGTCTTCTTCATTCGGACATACTGCTGAGCTATAATAGTGAAATAAGCAGGATCCCAACCATAACCACCGGAGAGTATCAAGTTATCCGTCATGCATTTATTTGCTGGACTTAGTGCTCCAGACTTGATCGCTACATCAACGGCATCCTCAGCCATGCTGCAGCAACCATAATAAGCAATCAGTACTATGCTATGTCAAAATACTGCTCATTCATTAAACAATGGCACATTGACACCTATACATGAAATGAACTGTGATCCAGATAATCGCAGAGATAATCCAGAGGGGAAAAAAAAAGAACAAGGTTGTAAAGTAGCTAATAATACCGGGTGTTCTTATGAAAAGAGGAGTAAGGGGATAGAGGGGGGCTAACAAATTTTCATGTTTAATACAACTACAACCTAATAAATGATACGAAGTATTAAAAAATTCTACTAGATTCTAGTCAATGAGCTGAGTTCCATGGGAATTCAACTTAGACGTGCTTGGTGAAAACATTGTCTTAGAGGTGCAAATAAGATTTCTATTTCCAATTGAGGCAAAGACTCATTTTCCTTGGTTCTGGAACAATGAAAAAAGCCTAATGACTAACTAACTAGGTTGTGGTTCAGTGGTTCTTATCATTGTTTGTTCTTTTGTTCTTGATTACAATGTAATAAATCAAAATGACTAACTAAATTGGTTGGGATTGTGAAGTAGCAGCAAGTAAAAAAAAAAAAAGCCTCTTTGTGTCGATAGCACAAGAGCAAGGCCGTACACATACTGAGTCATTCGGGTAATGTCATTGGTGTTGTAGGTGCAAAATAAGAATAATTGGTCGACTTAAAAGTGTTTTCTTTGTAAACTTTCCTTGATCAAAATACCAAAAAGCATTACAAGACGACAGTCCACGGCAAAGAAGGTACCTTCTATAGGTTGTCCATTTTCCACCAGTAATGGTGACTAGACCAGGAAAATCTTCACAAACAACATGATCTCGAGATATGCTCTCGGTGTTCTTTGCCCTTGGATCCATCGCTAATGGGCGTATGCCACTCCATGCAGAGAGAACATCTGTCCGGCGTACCTGTACCAAACACACCGATTGAACTGGGTAAAAGCAAGTACAAGTATAAACATTATTCAACATCGAATATCATAGAAGTAATCCGAATTGCAGACAAAAGTGAACAACACCAACAGTAAAATATTGGTATACGGTTTCCATATACATGGTTTATTTCGTATCGTCTTCGTATTATAAATCGTATTTACGGTTTTCACTGTCCAACCTACACAACCACAAAACAAATCGTCCAATTGTGGTAAAACACTAAAAATGATGATAGTACACCTAATTCTTAATAAAAAAATGGAGAACTCTGGATCCAAAGTAAACAGGAGTAGTCGAGTATAACATATTACAATTAGTCCAACAAATGACTAACTGATCAAAGATCCAAATGTTACAACAACCCAATGCCTTAAAAGGCGTTCGTCAATGACAAGGTAAAAGGGGCAAAGTTTTCCATGTTAGTTTTGAGATAATATGTAGTTAACTTTTACTGGTTGATATACCATCTCATAATGATGAGTTGGTATTAGTATAAACTTCCCAATTTAATGGTAAGAACTTTTTATTTTATTTCTTTGCTTATTCAAAAACCACATCAGAAACCTTTTACCCGGTTTCAAATTCCGTCGATACTATAATAATATGGTTATAAAGTATTTGTATCGTATATACAAGAATTCGTATCCTATATGCAGTAATTGATATAATTAAATTTATATATCGTATTGTAATTGTATTAAACAGTATTGTATATTTTGCTCAACACCTATCTCAAACCTATATCCTAGATTCCTCTGTCTGATATGGGTATGAACCAATACTGAAGAGTCAACATTAACATAGCTTTACATCTAGCTCAAAATCCCTCATTGCCTAATGCCTTTCAAAACACAGTTTCAGAATAAGCCTCAACCATATGTTGTAAAGACGAAGAATGGTCTTCCATCTTCTAGTGGCCAACATACTAAACAGTGATAAAAACTATCAGAAATTTTTCATTGTTGATGGAATAAGTGTGGTGCAACAGTAAAATAAATAATAATAAAAAAACACATGCAAACCTTGACATTAAGATAATCAGAGATAGCTTCTAATATAAACTGAATCTCATCCTCATGCGGTTCTGGCAACATCGTAAGAATGGTATTAGAATCGGTGGTCCCTGCAAGAGTCCTCCCCAGCCATGGTAGCATAAAAACAACACGCCCATCTTTTGTCTTTGGAACTATTAATCCCATTCCTTCAGGAGAGTAGTAGTCAGGGAGAACAATATGCACCCCGCTGCTAGGACATATCATGGCTGGTGTTGTCTTATCAGCCAATTTACGAACAAAGTCACAAAACGGCCCAGCAGCATTTACCACAACTTTAGCGTAGGTATCAAACTTTTCCCCTTGTAAACAATAATGTACAGTACAACAGTGTTAAAAAGACTTGAAATATCCTTCAAACATGTAAGCCTACGTGCATAGGAATATACAAATAGAGGGACGGGATGGATAGTAAAGGAAGGACAAAGACAGAGAGTCGACAGGGAGTAATTGGAACTAGCCAATGGTCGCTGAAAATAAGTTAAATAACAAATAGCTTTATTTGGAGGAGTCAATAACATGGGGAGTCATTTGGCCTAGGAAGGTTAAAGAAATATGGACCTCGTTAAACGCAAAAGTTTATTCTAGTGCATGAAAGTTAGTCATCACAACTGGAGATGCTTCCTATCCATCCAAACCACAGACATGATTTTGAAACCTATATATACAAATATATATGCTCAGTATCCATCCAAACCACTCTATATATGTATGGCTAAAGTAAAAACACTTTTCCTAAAAGGAGGCTGCTAACCAGAAGGATTCTGACAAAAATGGAGGGAGTAAAATGAGACCCCTCTAGTCTCTACCATCATAAGCTTATAAGAACGCTAACAATGACTTAACCCGTGATAGTGGGAAGCATTGCAAAGACTTTGTATGAGATTAAGAACCAATGATTTTACAAGTGTAGAAGATATTTTGAAATAGTGTAAAATAGAATATAACTCATACCAGACAAATTGTCATGAATCCGTGCACCAATTATGCGGCCATTTTCATCTTTAAGTAGTGAAACAACTTCAGCGTAATTCAGTACGGATGCACCAGCTAACGCAGCTGTGCACGCCAAGCCGACATTTAGTCGAGAGTCATTCATCTGCCCATCATAATACACTACGGTTCCTTTTAAGCTTTTTCCTTGACCCGTTTTAGAAAGAGTGGGAAACAGCTCAATAGACTCTTGTGCTGAGTAATACCTTGATAAATGTAGCAATCTTGCCCCTGCGACCAGATCATACAGTTTCAAACCCGCCCAGTAGTACACAACTTCAAACCATTCAAAACATGGGGTCATGCATGGCAAAGAGTGGCACAGGTGAGGAGCATTATCAATCACTTGTTTACGTTCCTTAAGTGCATGAAAAACAAGCTTCAGTTGTCCATAATCAACATTAAACACAGCTTTTTCCAAATAACGGACTCCTGGCTTGACAAAAAGATTCAGTAAGCATCCAAATACAAGCACAGAAACAAAACAAAACAAAAAAAAAAAAAAAAGGTGAAAAGACTAGACACCATCCGTAGAAGATCCACAAATTTCACAAATAACAAATTGCCTCATTTAACTGAACTTATCATCGGCAATTCTGTTTCATCTATGGAGGGCAGGATACCATAAAACAGGGATAGAAATGAGATTGAAGATTTGGAAAAAGAAAGAAGGACATAAAAAGAAAGACAAACCTCCATGAACCAACTTAGTAGAGCGAGAAGAAGTACCAGAGGAAAAATCCTCACGCTCAACGAGACCAACACGGAGGCCACGAGTGACGGCATCAAGAGCAACACCGCAGCCGGTGGCTCCACCACCGACAATGAGGAGGTCAAGAGGGTTGTCTTTAGTGGAGGAAATCAGTGAGGAAGTGTGGGCCTTACGAGGAGGAACTACAGCGTTAGAGTCAGCGATCCTTGTCTGAATTAACCCCACCTCAGCAAGCCGTTCATTCGATGATACGCTATATGTCAAACTTAATGATGCGGCTGTTGCTACTGCAGCGGCTGTGATCCCAATTCTCCGGAGTCGGAGTGCCGCACTCGCCATTCAATTCAATTCAAAATCCAAATTAATACTGACCGAAATTTAATCTTCCAAAAATCAAAATGAAATATCGGCAAAATCAAAATAAAAGCAACCAAAAACAACTTGTTTGATGAATTGGGGGTAAGAAATGAGAAGAAAACAAGAGGGGAGTAGTTATTTTCTTTATTGAATTTCTTTTTCCCTGAATGCTGGAAAATTGAGTTTACGTGTTTCTCCTCGTACAATATTTGTGCAGTTAGGGCTGACCCGTTGAGTAAACTCGGCCTAAGGAGTTTTTGGTCATTTGATATTTGGGAATATATAAGGAAAATTCAAAATAAATTAACTAATTAATAAATTATATGTTTGGTTTTCTGGTTTTAGGAGATTACAAGTTTGTGATTACGCGAATTCATCTCTTAATCATGTGATATCGGTATACAAATTATCACAAGGAATCACTTCAAAGATAGCACCGCCTCTAAAAAGCAACCATTACATACCTTCATGGGGCTGGAATAATATACTGAAAGCTGCACATGAGTTGCAGGACGGATTTGCGTGGAAGATTGGAAATGGCTCAAAGATCAATTTATTGTCGGACCCCTGGATTAACGGAGCCAAACCAATACTCTCCAATCAGGTTTCTCCAGAAGCATCACTACCAATACATGCAGTTGTTGACTATGATGGCAACTGGAATATGAGAACACTCGGAGAATATTTTCAAGCTTCATCACTTGAGTGCATCATCAAAATGGAGCCGCCAAATGTCAACACGGATGATTTCGTTTATTGGAAATATACTAGCGATGGACAATATACAGTCAGCTCGGCTTACAAGGCTCTCATGACAAAACAGGTGAACATGAATACAAATGTCCCTATGAGTTTTTGGCGCCATTTATGGAAGCTAAAGCTGTTGGAGTAAGTGTCCTCAACAATAGTGCGATCACATGATTAAATCTCATAATAAGAATACGGAGGGGATGATTCAATAATATTGTCAACTGATCAACATTAATCGGTAATGATTGGCTAACTAGAGTTTGACATTACTGTCGTTTGACGATGATGATCAGTTGATCCCTTAAGGTCACACCTATAGGACAATTCCCTTAATAGATAAATTAATTAATTGTATGTCGATACAAGTTAATTAATTCCTTAAAATTGAACAATTTATTTTATGAGTGAGAATTCGTATCTTATGGTAATATGATTAAATAAGATTTGTTTTAGTAGTTAAAAGGTTTTATTACTAAAATTGATTATTGTTTATGAAACAATTGAAATAAGAATGATTGGTTAATTATAATTACAAAATATTGTAGATTATATTAACATGACCCATTTTATTTACATATAATTATAAATTACTAGTTGATTTATTGTATGTGATTTATTTTTATAAATGATGATATTTAATAAGTTAAGTATGCATTAAAATGACATATGTCTCATTTTATGTCACATATCACACAATAATACAATTGACAAAATAAAATGGACTCCATTTTAATAAATGGACCGAAAAATTGGAGGATTTATAGGTTAGTGGGTGTTTTATTTAATTGTTAAATAAAACACAATGATGACCTAATACTAAGTAGCCTTACACCTAGCTTCTTGTGAAGAACAATATGAAAAGTGAAGGCCACGCATTGGCCTTCTCTTGACCCTCCAAAACCGGCACCCTCCCTCTAAAATAAGTGCTTGGCTCTTATTTTTCATTCAACTAATTCACAATATATTGTCTTGTGTAATTTTATTCTCTCACTCTAAAAATAGTTTTAGAAGCTCAAAAATATTGTTCTTATTTTTCTAATAACAAAATATACTATTAAAAGGTAGCAGTAATATAAGATTAGAAATATTATTTAAAGTATCTAATTTATTATCTAGTTAATATATAAATTAGATTTAAGGGTAAAAGTCTTGGGTGCAATTTTTAAGGAGTATCTCTATACTTGAGGTTGGAGGATCATCCACTAATTTTAGCTCAAGAACAAGTGAAGGTAGGAGACCTTACTTGTGCCCATTTTCGGATCTTATTATAATGTAAAGAGAATTGTTTTCTTCTTAATCCTTTTATTTTGTTATGCATGCACTAGATCCACCACTAGTTTAATGAGTAAATTAGTTTCATTATTAGAAGAGTCTAATATAAAGGTTTATGGAACTTTCAATTGGTATCAGAGCATAGGATGTTGCATGCATAATCGATTTATAGTTATTTCGAGTTATTAGTAACTTAAATAAAACTAGTATTTTGTGATTTATTAGATAAATCACGAAATCATTTGCATGTTAATATATTCTGGTCCTAATGTAATTTTAGGTCATTTTGATGATTTATGGTATATTATTGCTCATTTTAATAATTTTAGATCATTTTGACTTCGGATGGCTCACACGACCGTACACAGAAGCTGAGGTGGAAGGTGTAGTTCATAATATGGGCGCCTTAAAAGCTCCGGGTCCCGACGGCTTTCAAGCTCTTTTTTATCAAAAGAATTGGGAACTAGTGAGATCATCGGTCTGTGCGACAGTCATCAAAGCCCTCCAAGGGAAGGGATTCCCGGCAGATTTTAACGACACCCATATCGTTCTAATCCCCAAGGTAACAGGTCCCGAGTATATTGTGGTATTCCAAGAGGTTATTCATACCATGAGAAAAAAGAAGGGTAATAAAGGGTTTATGGCGATAAAAATCGATCTTGAAAAAGCTTATGATCGATTGTGCTGGGACTTTATTCGAGACACTCTAAATGACATGTGCATATCGGCTTATTTAGTAGATGTTATTATGGAATGTGTCACAACTTCTAGAATGCAAATTTTATGGAATGGGGAACCGACTGAAATGTTTACGCCATCAAGAGGTGTTCGTCAAGGGGATCCTCTCTCATCCTACCTATTTGTGATGTGTCTAGAGAAACTACAACAACTTATTGATGCGGAAGTTCGAGAAAATAAATGGAAACCGATCTCAGTCTGTTCGAATGGTCCTCGGATATCCAACCTCTTTTTTGCAGACGATATTGTCTTATTTGCAGAAGCTACAACTGTACAGGCAACAGTCATAACTAAAGTTTTGGACATCTTTTGTCGAGCTTCTGGCGAGAAGGTTAGCTTAGCCAAATCCCGCGTTTTCTTTTCTGCAAACATGGATATAGCGGTCCAACAATCTGTTTCAAACCGTTTGGGTTTTGAGATAACTAATGATTTAGGATCATATTTGGGAATGCCAACAATAAATGGACGGGTTACAAGGAACACTTTCTCAAGTATCATGGAGCGGTTTAATAGGAGGCTAGCAGGTTGGAGCACCAAGCATTTATCTCTTGCGGGTAGGGCTACTTTAATTCAATCTACTTTGTCTACGATGGCTAATTATAGTATGCAGACGGCGAAGATCCCAAAAACGACTTGCGATACGCTAGACCGTAAAATGAGAAGCTTTCTCTGGGGTGGGAATGAGGAGAAAAGGAAGGTCCATCTAATCTCATGGGAAACTATTCAAAAACCGAAAGGACTTGGTGGGCTCGGCATTACTTCCTCCCGTCAAGCTAATGTCGCTTTCCTTACTAAATTGGGCTGGAGAGTCTTAGCAGAACCTCAAAGTCTCTGGTCTCGAGTTCTTAGAGCGAAATATTGCAGTGGGAGGTGTGACATTGACATGTTTACATCCAAGGCAAATATGTCTAATGTGTGGGCAGGCATCTCATCGCAAGCAAGTAATATTGTAAAAGGTACTACCTCAGCAGTTGGAAACGGTCATAGGACTCTTTTTTGGGACCATTCATGGGTCGAAGCTGGAACCCTTTCTGACATAGTTGTAATGCCCATTCCTAACACGCTGCTAGGAGCCACGGTGAGTGATATGTGGGACGAGAATAACGGGTGGAAATGGGATATTTTCGCCAACTACTTACCGCAAGAAGCTCTTCTGAAAAATTGCCTCTTACTCGCTATCTCCGGATCATAATTTAGCTGACTCTCTTTATTGGAACGGTACGTCACATGGTAAATTTTCTATAAAATCTGCTTTGAACATTATAAGAGCATTGGAACCGTTCCCGGAAATTAATCACGTACAATGGCATGTGATATGGAAGCTGCCGGTCCAACAACGAATTAAATTCTTTATATGGCTAGCTGCACATGGTCGAGCTATGTGTAATGTGAATCGAGTCAGGCGTAATCTCTCAGACGATCCAAGCTGTCCACGGTGCCAAGCTAGTGAGGAAACTATGGACCACATTCTTAGACATTGTCCCATTTCTCGTGAAATTTGGTCCTCATTGGGTATATCGAACGCATCGTCCGCGTTCTATTTGTCATCGTTTTCGGATTGGATTTCGTGTAATGCTTCTAATAAAGTGCTCGTGGATATACAGGATTGGTCGATGAAATTCGCTATTACGTGTTGGTGGATTTGGAGGTGGAGAAATAATGTCGCCTTCGGCCGTCCTAATGAGAATCCTATTAATCCAAGTGCTCTCCTCCGTCAGCAGTTCGTAGCTTCTAAGCAAGCTTTCGACAAATACTCCCTGTTTATACCTACACCCGGATCCATTCGCAACGAGATCTTTATTCGTTGGCATCCTCCTCCCTTCGGCTGGTGTCTGCTGAACACTGACGGTGCGTCTAAGGGGAATCCGGTCCTGCAGGTTGTGGTGGTATTTTTAGAGACGATATAGGTAACTTCATTTCAGCTTACTTTTTCTCCGGTGGCATTTGCACATCGATGAGAGCGGAAATGCTCGCCTTACTTACTGGTCTCCAACGTGCGAAGGAGCTTCATATAGACAAGCTTTTAATCCACATGGATAATGTCACTTGTGTGAACTTGGTGTTGGAAGAACAACTTCTTAGCAACAGCCTTCGTCATCTCGTGATTCGATGTAGAGAACTAATTCAGGAACCCGGTTGGAAGGTTAAGCTTTTACATGTGTATCGAGAAGCAAACTGTAATACTCCGTATTTATGAGTCTTTGGGTACTCTATCGAGTAGGCCTTACTCTGTCGAGTAAGGGTGAGTTGCGTTTTAAAATAGTTTCTGACCTGTTGGGTACTCGATCGAGTAACTAGGATACTCGATCGAGTAAGGGGGTACTCGATCGAGTACCTTAGGCACTCGATCGAGTAGCCGGTTTACGGGGAGTGTTTCTCGGGTTTTGTTAATTATGCGATTAAGATATATAACCTTTTCCGTCATCATTCTAAACACTTTTGCAAAACCTAATTTACTGTCAAAGAGAGAAAGCAAGTACGTTCATCATCTTAATCGCATTGTTAGCAAATCCCGGAGTTTGGAAGGTCGGTTTTCATCGTTGGTTATACCGTTGAGATCCTTGCGTCGAGGGTAAGATCTATGTACCCTTTTTATTGTCTTTCCTTTAAGTTGGTTAAACCCTAATCTAGGGATTTGGGGTTTTTGAGTAGTTTGTGATTTGGTAGCATTTGTATGTTGTATGATAGGAGGAGGTTTTGTAGAAGAAGCCTTTTGATACAATTTTGTAGAGACCGTCTCGATAGTTGTGCTTTCGGGTAGGATTTCCTACTCGTATTAGTCCCATAATGGGATGATTGTTGATGTGTTGAGATTGATTGTTTGATATAGTAATTGTATTGTGACTATTGTGATTGTGATTGTGGTTGTTTGTCTATGGTTCTCGAGATGCGTTCTCGGCTGAGTGGAGTCACTTGCGGGAGTGGCTTCACGCCCTAGTTTTTCCCTTCGTGGAACCCGCCACGGAAGGGGATGTGCACATTAATGGACAGGGTTATCGCTCGGTATGATGAGCGGGGCTTAGGTGGGAACGGCTGCGGTCCCCCCTTTGGCGGTAGTCCAGTGGACGATCGATGATTGAGATTGTTGGGATTGGTGTGATTGTGTGTGTGTGACGGTTAAGTCGTTCTGCATTTATCTTATTGTTGATATATTGAGTTGTGTGATTAGTACCGACCCCGTTTAAATGTTTTAAAAACTGTGGTGATCCATTCGGGGGTGGTGAGCGATTATTGAGCGGTATGATATGACGCGTATGGGATATTTGAGGATGAGTCATCACATGGCGTTAGAAGTCTTCCGTTGTGTCGAGACGATGTTTTATAGCTTTGATAGTTTTAGCAAGAGACCGTCCGAGAATCTTGTATTTCTTTTTATCGATTTGGAATTGCTATGTAATCACTTTAAACTTTATTTTATTTTAAAGTTGTTTCGTTATTGTCTTATGAATATCATGCCTCGTAACCAGAGATGGTGGCATCCTTATACCGAGTGGTCCTGGTAAGGCACTTGGAGTATGGGGGTGTTACAAATGGTATCAGAGCGACGATCCTGAAACCTGTAACCAATGAACCCAATGAATATAGGGTGTCAATTAAAATGAACCCGGGGTAAAGGTTGTAGGAGCTAATGCAAAGACTTGGGAGACGTCCTAAAGTCGCGAACTCGCCCTACAATTTTGAACCGGTCACCATGGGATATGAGTCGGGATCGCTATGTGTTTATCCTGTGAATTGTGTACCTATATGGTGATGTGTGGCATGAATCAGTGGATGTATGTTTGTGGAGAATGGGGAATGTGTAGAAAAGATGGTGATAATGTGATTTCGTATGTTGTTGATTGAAAGCATGTTGCATGATAGTTGGTTTACGATGTTGGTTGGAATTGTTAGAAAAGTGTATGAGAATGATGAGTAATGTGTTGGAAATGGATGAATTGATTGGAAAAGATGGGGTAGCAATTGCATGAGAATATGAATTTTGTGATTATGAATATGTTTAAGTGACGAAGTGTGTTTGTAATGTTGTTGTATTAGTAACATGGAAATAGAATTTGTAATGTATGAGAATGTTGTGATACCAAAAGTTATAAAATTTAAAGTATGCGGTTAGTACATGACTAATGAGTTAAATAATATATGTGCATGATGGATGTTGTTGCTTGATTTTTGAAAATAGTAACATATGATTATGAATACTGGTTTTATGAGTTTTGGACTGGTTTTGTTTGCTTGGTTGCTGTTTAAGTTGTTTGGAAGTAAAATCAAGTAGTTGTGTTTTTTTTCGATTATAAAGAGGTTGTCTTTAAACTGTTATAACTTGAGATGCATAAATGATTTTGATGTGATTCCAATTGGAGGTGATAGCTTGTCCTTTTACGATTCTAACGATAGGTCACACGCCCAAAACGACCAAGTAATGAGTGAGTTATGACTGTTTTACGAAAACTGGACAGTGTTGAGAATTGGGGTACTCGATCGAGTAAGGGGGCACTCGATCGAGTACCTTAGTTACTCGACCGAGTAGCCCTGGTGATTTGTTTTACGTGCTTCTGATCTTCACCTACTTGATCGAGTAAGTCCCTTACTCGATCGAGTGGCCTGTACTCGGTCTAGTGACCCCTGTTTTGGGTCATATGCTTATCTTTTGACATTCGTTGCATATTATGTTTAATTCAAAGTTGTTATTTTACTTCTTTATGCATTGTTTTACATGTAAGTTGGTCTTGATACGTAAGTTACCCAATCTTATGGGGTGGTGAGTGGCACCTTATGGTGAGTATGAGTTTGGTGGGAGGAGATGAGCTATATGTGGTTGTGCTGAGAAGTGGAAAAAGAAAAAGAATATTGATGAGCTGATTGAGGCATGGTGCAAGTTTTGGTGAGACGTGGTGAGTGATTTATTCGCGAAATTGAGTGATGTAAAAGTAAGTGAAAGTGGGTAAGGGATGATGTGGGTCTAAGGAACGTGAGAATGAAAAGATTGAAAGGAAGGTTTGGATAGTGGCAACTTGAGATGTGTAAAGAATTATGGAGTGAGATGGTTAGGAGTCGTGTGGGTTAAGAATATACACAGTGAAAGTTCGTTTTAAAGGGGTTGAAAAGAGTAGTATATAGTGAACTTTATGGAGACATGTTGCGAGGTGGATTTGTAGACAGTGAGTGAGTTTGGGAGATTTGGTTTATTAAGAGGTGAAACTACGTGTGATTTCTTTGGGCATTTAACGGCATGAAATGAAGTTGTTTAAACAGTGAACGTTGATTTTATGGATAGGTTAGTGACAAGTGTGAGCGATAGCATAATAAGAGAAGATCCATGGTAAGAAAGAGTGAGATGATATCGACATGAAATAATGGGATTTGAGCTTTGGCGGAATGAGAAGGTAACCGGAGCACTAAAGAATTAGATAGAAGTAATAAGGAGTTGAGCTATTAAATGGTATTGTTGAATGTGAAGAGAAAAGAAGAGTAAAAAGTAAGCTAAGGAAAATTTTCACCGGAGTTATGTGATATAAAGGTAAGGAATCATCGAAATGTGTGATATTATCATGAGGATGTTAGTTAATGGTTATATGGGAGCTTCAGGACAACATGAATAATAATGAGTTTCGAGGAATTAAGGGAGTAAGAGTTGGTGGAGTATTTACACGATATGAGATTTTGGTGGAAAGTTAGATGACGATACAATTAAGATAGTATTGGGAATAATGTTGAGGTAATTTTGTTGATGGGTTTGATGTTCTTTATTTGGGGATGTTAACCAAAGATAGGAGAAAAACCATGTTGTTTTGATACGAGTGTAAGGGGTTTGATATACGAGCAGTGGTGGTATTGTGGTGTTGCCACTAGTGGTTAAGGGTGATGATAGATAAGAAAGACAGCAGTCCTAGAGAGGTTGATTTTACAAAGGCCGGATTGATATGTATGGTTGTAAAGGAGTATAAGATGTGGTTATACGAGGCGAGCGCTAGTGGTTGAATATTAATGGTATGGCATGAGGTGATGGTTATGCGAATGGGAAAATATGTTATGAGGGGCATATGAGTTAAGCTCGGGCGACAGGTAACCTTTATCGAGTGGTAACTTACGTGATCAAGATTGACTAGTTGGATGTGATTATGGGTCTATGATGTGTATAAATGTTTGTGTGAGGTTCTGACCTCACGAGAAGCGGTATGGTGTGATAGTTATAAAGATGTTATATGAATGTTTGTGATATATGTAGGGTACGACAATCTGATGGAATGAGGCTAAAAAGGTAATAATTTGATTGATTTGGCATGGCTAGTTATAATTTTATGTGTATTGATAACACATGCGTATTCCGTGAAATGGTAGAGATGATGTTCATGAGGTGCTTATCTGTTTATCCATATAATATGTTGCGTTGTGATTTAATAAAGTGGATTTGAGTAAGTTTTTCTTGTACGAGAAGTTATCTTTGAGTCGGTGTTTATGGGTTTGAGTAAGTTGTGATGTCTATCGGTGCGGTTGTGGTGCCTCGGGTGGTGATCCGGGCACGGTACTTCGTGTTGTGATGCGGGTATTTTCGCACTGCGGTGCGGTTGTTGGTGACGGTCTTGTGATGCCGTCACCGGTTGTGGTGGAGTAGGCGGGATGATTATGATACGAGTTTTTGAAAGTGCATACCAGTTATACATAGATTGTTGTTTTGTTTGCTGTTGTTCTTTGTGAGTTTTGGTTGAACATGTAGACTGTTGTTTTGTTTGTTGATGTTTCTTACCAGTTTCAACTTGGGTGTAAGGGTAGAGTATGATATGGGAGAAAGTTGTGTATGTTTTGTTGTTATGATGGTATAGTGACTTTCTGTTGATAGGGCACAGTTGTAAGAGGTTGTACAGAACATTTGACCTTGTTGTAGATGAGACATCGGTGCACATAGTCATGGCAAGTGATTCGTAGAACATGTGTGGTAATGATCGAAAGTCTGCGGGTGGTTTTAATCTTTCGTTGGGCCAGTGAGGGAAGGATGTTTGGATTTAGTGTCTTGTTAAGTCATGTATGAGTTTTGCAGTGATGAAAGAAAAGAACTTGAGGATCTTGTGTGAGTGTACGTAACACGTGTGGATCGTGAGTTATGCTTTTGGCGATAAAAGTTTTATATAGTCTATATAGAGAGGTATGCCATGTTGCGGTAATGTGGAAGAGTTGGAGTATTGGTTATGCTAAGGGTTTTGCGGTATTAGTTAGATGGAGTGCAGAGTGAATTGAAGTATGAGAACTGTTTAAGTAAGAAAGCCTTGGAAATAGGAACGGTTATAGAAATGAGGTTATAGGCGGTTATCTTTGACATGTGGTGGTGATGAGGATGATGAGATGATTTAACTAAGGATTTAGTATTAGTGAGTTACGAGGACGTAACATTTGTCTTAAGAGGAGTAGGATGCGATAAAAGTGAGTTTCATGGTTGTGCATGTTGTAAAATAATTGGAAGTAGAGTGTTAGCATAGCGTAAAGGAGAGATTTGTTTTGTGGTTGATGTTGTTAAAAGGCCATGGCCGTGCTTGTAGTAGTGTGATGTTTAGGAGTTCGAGAGTTTTGATAGTGGCATGATGATGTTTATGAGTGTAAGTAAACTTCGAGGACGAAGTTCCTTTTAAGGGTGGTAGAATATAACATTCCGTTTGATGTTAGAGGTATTTTGACATTGGATTGGCTCTGGATGATGTATTACGGAGCTAGTTGGTAGTGTATGGAGTTGGTGTTGAAAGATATATAATGGAGTCGATACGATATCGTGAGCCATGTTGTGGAGGTAGGAATAGTTAGTGGGGTTGGTGTTACGAGTTCATGTTTGGGTTGAAGTTTTGTTTTGAGTTCTTAGTCACGTTGTTGTGTCTTGATTGAGTTAGTATGTTTGTTTTTGAGTATAGTTTGAACTTCGGGGACGAAGTTGTTTTTAAGGAGGGAAGACTGTAATACTCCGTATTTATGAGTCTTTGGGTACTCTATCGAGTAGGCCTTACTCTGTCGAGTAAGGGTGAGTTGCGTTTTAAAATAGTTTCTGACCTGTTGGGTACTCGATCGAGTAACTAGGATACTCGATCGAGTAAGGGGGTACTCGATCGAGTACCTTAGGCACTCGATCGAGTAGCCGGTTTACGGGGAGTTTTTCTCGGGTTTTGTTAATTATGCGATTAAGATATATAACCTTTTCCGTCATCATTCTAAACACTTTTGCAAAACCTAATTTACTGTCAAAGAGAGAAAGCAAGTACGTTCATCATCTTAATCGCATTGTTAGCAAATCCCGGAGTTTGGAAGGTCGGTTTTCATCGTTGGTTATACCGTTGAGATCCTTGCGTCGAGGGTAAGATCTATGTACCCTTTTTATTGCCTTTCCTTTAAGTTGGTTAAACCCTAATCTAGGGATTTGGGGGTTTTTGAGTAGTTTGTGATTTGGTAGCATTTGTATGTTGTATGATAGGAGGAGGTTTTGTAGAAGAAGCCTTTTGATACAAATTTGTAGAGACCGTCTGATAGTTGTGCTTTCCAGGTAGGATTTCCTACTCAGTATTAGTCCCATAATGGGATGATTGTTGATGTGTTGAGATTGATTGTTTGATATAGTAATTGTATTGTGACGGCTGTGATTGTGATTGTGGTTGTTTGTCTATGGTTCTCGAGATGCGTTCTCGGCTGAGTGGAGTCACTTGCGGGAGTGACTTCACGCCCTAGTTTCGCCCTTCGTGGAACCCGCCACGGAAGGGGATGTGCACATTAATGGACAGGGTTATCGCTCGGTATGATGAGCGGGGCTTAGGTGGGAACGGCTGCGGTCCCCCACTGGCAGGGCTGGTCCAGTGGACAGTCAGTGATTGAGATTGTTGGGATTGGTGTGATTGTGTGTGTGTGACGGTTAAGCTGTCTGTTTATCTTATTGTTGATATATTGAGTTGTGTGATTAGTACTGACCCCGTTTAAATGTTTTAAAAACTGTGGTGATCCATTCGGGAGTGGTGAACAGTTATTGAGCAGGTATGATATGACGCGTATGGGATAGCTGGGATGAGTCATCACGTGGCAGTTAGAAGTCTTCCGCTGTGTCAGACGATGTTTTATAGCTTTGATAGTTTTAGCAGTAGACCGTCTGAGAATCTTGTATTTCTTTTTATCAGTTTGGAATTGTTTTGTAATCACTTTAAACTTTATTTTCTTTTAAAGTTGTTTCGTTATTGTCTTATGAATATCATGCCTCGGGTAACCGAGATGGTGGCATCCTTATACCTGAGTGGTCCTGGTAAGGCACTTGGAGTATGGGGGTGTTACACAAACAAAGCTAGTGACTGGTTAGCGAATCAAGGAGTCTCGTCGTCCACAACAGTGATCCATCTCGATGAACCCCCTGCGGCTCTCCGTTCTATTTTACGAGAGGATATTATGGGTGTTACAACCCCTCGTCTAGTTCCTTAGTTATGGGCTATGCCCTCTTATGTACCAAAAAAAAAATTGATTTTTAGTGATTTTATTACATTTTAATGAGTAAAATGATGTTTAAATGACTAAAAATAGTTAAACTTTGAAACAGGCCTTGAAATTTTAATATGTTGTCACATGAACATTTTAATCACTGTGCGTAAAATTTTAGATGAACACGATTCATTTTGCATGTTTTATGAATTTTTAGGTGTAAAAATGACACAAATAGTGACTATTTTTAGCAAAAATAGCTAAAATGAATTTTATAGCTTGCGAAAATTATTTTAGGTTGAATTTATGTCCCACATATCAGATATAAAGTTGAAACATTGAATAGATTGATTTTCATATGCTTTAAATGTTTTATTTGATAAAACCGATAAATCGCAACTATATTTTTCTCGAAATAAATTCGATTTTATTAACCTTGATTTTTGACATTATGAGTGTCATTGTAATATTCCAGAATGTTCAAAAATTTAAAATTCAAAATTTGAAATTATTGTAATTTATTTTGGATTTATTTAATAAAAGTTATAATTTTTAAGGTCATATATGAGCATAATTGTAATACGAAGTTGAATTGTTGTCAAAAGTTGAGTGATGACTAATTTTTAAGTCCTAAGAGAGTTAGGATAATTAACTTGGGCTAAAATTTGATTTTAGTATTATTTTGCGATTTTAATAAGTTAAAATCGCAAATTTCCATAAAACCGGGTTATATTTACGATATAAGTTTAAATAGGGCGATTTGGCACATAACTTGGCATGTTAGATACATATTATAATGCTGCATATTTCATTGATGAATGTCATATTTTATTTATATAATTTTGAATTATGTAATTCTATCTTAGTATGGCCTTAGTTTTTTATTGATATTTCCCGTAATGTAAGGGGATATCGATACGGTTGTAATTTAATGTGATCTCGCATCAGTTTTACTTTTACTATGTTTTTCCATTTTATATGTATAATTCAAAAGCTATGTAATTTCATTACATTTTTTAATTCCGGAGTTCCTTCAAGACGGTGCCATTCGGAAAGCCGTTCCGACGAAGACGGTGTTCTTGGGAGGCGTGCCACTTGAAGATCAAGGGACCAATGGAGTTGGTTTCCGAATTTGTAATAGATTATTTGATTTTCTATTTTTAGGAAGGCCATACTAGGAATTTATTATTTGCTTTGCATTTCTCTTCATATGTTGCATGCATTGCCAAATCGCCATAACTTTACATGCATATCTTTTCTTATCGAGTCATCGACCGTGTCAATTACAATTATCGATATTCACCGATTTAAATCACTAAACGAGATAGATAATAAATTGACATGACCTCTCACTAAATTTAATATTGAGATTAGCCTTACCAAATAGTAGGACCCATGAATCCCCGTGACATTTGGGGTAAGTTCGGTTTTCTCGGGGTGCTTTCATTTTTCATTGGGTAAGTGAGGTAATAAAACGTTATTACACACGAAATTTGGTTGGTCTCAACGGGATATTATGACCAGTCTTATGTTCCGGGGCTAGGGATAAGTTTCATCAACCGAGAGTTCTAAAGTAGAATCAATTAAAGAGTTAATTCACCAAATTTACATAAGTATGGGATGTATCGGTTTCCCCGGGCCCATATTTATATAAATATGGATCTCGGAATCATTTATTAAAGTTGGATAGAGGTCACTATATAAATGCTAAACTTGTTCAAAATGTTTGCAAGATTATTTAAAACGATAAATGTTAATTATTTCCTTCATCTCCATTTTGTAGTTATTTTGATATATCGCAATGGATACATCTAGTTCTATAACACCGATCACCATTGAATCATGCCACAAATCCTTCGACGAAATATGCTCACTAAACAACCTTGATACGACTAGAGAAATTCATTTCGGCATTGGTTCCGATGGAAGCCTTAACTTTATTACCACTTCCTCACCTTCCATCAAACCTAGCAGCTTAGTGGCTAAGTCTTGTGAAGACAACCTCACTAAAACCATGGGATCCTTGTCTTTGGAAGCAAGTAGAAATGATGAAGCTAGTGGGAGTTTTAGCAAAAAGCTTGCAACCAAGAAGAGAAAATTCAAAAAGGGGAAGAAAAGTAAGAGGTCTAATTCGAACCATAGGGATAAAATGGCTAGTAGGACTACCAATAATATATGCCTTTATTATCATGGCATGGGCCATTGGGTGAGGAATTGCCCCATATTTTTGGGAGATATCAATGATGGACTTGACATTCCACTTGGTAATATTTCTTCCAAAATCTTTGTTATCGATATAAATTTTACTTCCACCTCAATGATGCCTGTCGTTGTGTGCACCAAAAATAATATTTATAATACCTATTAAAACTAACAGAAGCTAGTGGTAACAGGGTCGAACCACAGGGAGGTGATGCAATCAATAGTTGTCTGATTTTAGTCTTTAAAGTAATAAGTGTGGGGGTTTGATTTGATTTGGTCTATAGCTAAAGACAATAAAAGAAAAGTAAACTAATTAAACGGATGAAAACAAATATTAAAAGGGTGCTAAGATGGTCGGTTCACTATAGTTTCGGCGGCAGTAAACTAGGTAGGTCTAAAACAAACACGTGAGACGGGAAAGTAAGAAGTCCTCTCGGTCCATTCTTACAGGTAGCATCTTTCGGTCTCGCTACAGGTCCCTAATATCACTAATACTAACTTTCGTCCTGAAAAGTGGCTAAAAAGGCTAAATTAACTCATCTCTCGATCTTATTAATTTAGTCGTCTTAATTAGGTAGGCTATCTCCCTTCCCTATCTTTCGATCTTTATTGGGTCGGTCAATTCCTAGGCATTCAACTAGTCGCGTGCACTCGATTCGTCAAACATAGCAATTTAATTAATTAAAACGAAGGTGATCTCACGTGCCCGGTCGATCGACCAGGTAGGCCAGTCGATCGACCAAGGCGCGATTCGGGTCTACTATTCTAATGCCGCCTACTTCTACAGATTCCCTACATCCTAGCACAAGGTATTTAGCTACTCATGACTATGACGAAAACAACAATAAGATTAAGGAATAAAACTACCGAATTCATGATTGAAATAATTAAACAAACAAATAACATAAGACGATAATTTCAGCTTCGGGAAACTAATCTATCAATTCTATACTATGAATGAAAATAAAGCAGCGAATACTCAATAATAGAACAGATAAATACCGATTGGAAGTAGGAACGAAGACCAAAACCGAATGCAAAGAATACTTTATTGACGGAGAACAACTAAACTAAAGAATTAACCCTAATGAATTTGATGATCGGAACTGAATTAAAGCTTGATGATTATTCTGAATAACCTAGGTTACGTTATATAGAATATTGCGTAACACTTATTCCTAAACCTAATATACCACGGGCTTTGGAAATCTCGTTCTATTAATTCACGTCAGAATCAACGGTATGGTCGATCAACCATAGCAGCCGGTCGATCGACTGAACTATGTTGAACAGTAGCTCCTGTAAGTCGTGCGTTGGTCGATCGACCATGAAGGCCAGTCGATCGACTGCTTTAGCTGATAGTCCGCTTCAAATTCTTCATAAAATTATCTTTCAGGCCTCGAAATACGCACCAAGCTCGTTCCTTGAGTAAATACTTCACGTCGAATGTAATGCAAGGTACTCGGGGACGGATTTAGCTTGATTTCCGCTGGATTCTTCACATTTCTGCAATAATGTACAAAAACACGAAAGTAGACGGAAATAGGGAGAATAGTAGCATAATCTACATAAACGAGCTCTAAAATGCGTGTAAAATGAGGTGTAAAACATCATATTTAAGACACGCATCAAACTTCCCCAAACCAAACCCTTGCTTGTCCCCAAGCAAGAACTAGACTCGATCCTAAAACCTAATGGAACGAGTTCAATCTCAGAGCGAAATGCAACATGTAAAGCCTAAACTAGTTTAATGCTACAAATCAGCAATCAATTAGCAATATGAATCATGCAAACGAGTTATGAAGTCGTTAAAAACCTGCTGAACCGTCAACTGTAGAGACTTATCAATTCGGACTCTCACGGGTCGCTCATATCATTCAATAAATACATGTGAATAATGTAAAGATAGAAGGAATTCATTTTGTAATGACACTCACCTAACTACGACCTATAAGAACATGCCTGCAATCTAATATGAAAATGATCTCTACAACCATGCATATGCATTCCAACCAAACAAATGACCATGACACATGCCGAGGTAAATATGGATATGTGAGGTAATGGGTAAGAAGAAGCTAAGATAAATTTGGATAAAAACAGAGTTAAAAGCCAAGCTAGTAACTAAGGGAACCAAATTATGACAACATCCAGCTTCTTGCTCAAAATTCACCAATAAACGGGTGCTAATAGCAAACACAAATCTCACAATCTCCGATATAATCAACTCCCCATAAGATGTGAATGCAACATGGGAGCAAAAATCGCCATTTAATAAAGACTTTGAATTATGCAAATCTTCTTTTCTCGGGCTTCAGTCGATCGACCAATGAGTCCAGTCGATCGACCGTCCTCTATAGTACACATGCGTTCCTCCTCCTTTTTTTTTTCCTTTCTTTTCAATTCTACATTTTTTTTCTTCTTCCTTTCCTTTCTTTTTCATCTTCCCAACATCATCTCAAAAGAGCATTTGCAACCAAAAATGAAGTGACAATCCCGAAAACATAAACTACTAGCTTGACAAGGGCAGGCTAAATGTAGATGTAGTTAACGGGACAAAAAGGCTATTTTTGGCAGTGTGGAGCTTATGGGCTAAATGAATAAAAGGAACCTCTTCCACATGTGTCAACTAACCACGAACCGAATGCATACAGGTATTAAGCAGATTAAGTTCATATTTATGCAAATTGATGTAACATGTCTTATAAGGAGTAACTACTCACAATCCTAGATAAACTGGTCATGAATGTCACCAGTTATAAGCTCTAAACCTCAGAAAATGATGTAGTTTGCCGAAAATCAAAGTCAAGTCTCAAGTCCAGCAAGAAATTTAACGAAAACTCGTAGACTATGCAAATGATTCTACTAATAACATGTCAATTAGCAAGGCTTAGGCATAAACAGCTGAAAATGCAATGTCATCATTTAAATACTACCGTTCCGACTCGACCTATATGCTAAAATAAACGTGATATATATTTTTTTTTTGAATTTTTGAAATTTTTCAATTTTTTTGAATTTTCTGTATATATAAGAGAAAATAAACAACAATGCAAGACAAAATGTAAACGTGAATACAAGCAAATGAAATGCAACGCAAAACCCTTCCCCAAACCAGATCGCACAATGTCCCCATTGTGCAAAATCATGTAATGAAAGTAAAAGGAAAATGGGAATTTGCGTGAAATTAACTAAACAAGACATGAAGTAAGAACTCGAAAACTCACAAGACTTTAAGCGCAGCAAAAGGAAACCTCCCCAAACCAGCGTGAGCTAGGAGGTTTTGATGAGCAGATGCTACCAATAAGTACCTGAAAAGACAGAAAATACCGCGCATAAAACAAGAAAACAATTTATGAAACGCAACATTATGTGTAAAATAAAGAAATGGAAGAAAACAGAAACGAAACGGAGAATAAAGTGGAGAAAAGACTCCCTCAACTTCCGCAAATCGATCAAACACAGCAGGGGAATGATCGAAAACAGGTACAACAGCGAATTATGGTCGATCGACCACATCACCTGATCGATCGACCAAGGTGAACAGAATGAAGCTCCTGGAATCAGCGCTCAATCGATCGACCATGCGCGCTCGATCAACCGCAATACTAACTGTAAGTTCTGATTTCTTCGAATTAGCTCAATAAATTGAGCTATCAAGGTCTATAAACCTGCAAATACACACAATAACGCGCCCAAAATTGCGCAAAACCCAAAGTAACAGCCTAAAGTATATAAAATCCTAAGCAAACTTATTAAAATGCGAAGTCTCGCGCACACAAAAGCACTAAAAGGGTCCAAAAGCAATAAAATGAATGGTTTTGTAAACGTCTTGATCAACTAATAGTTGATCAAGAATGGCCACGGAATGTCCCACTTGCTCGGCTTCTGGCTACAAGAGGTAGCCTCTACAGTGCTCATCTTCTCAGCTGCGCTCTTCTCAACTCCAACATCCGCAGAACTCAACGGATCAACAGTTTCAACATCTCCCCAATCAATGACCTCATCCGGCTCATCAGAATCCAAATCGGACTCCGTCACTTTGACTGGCTCCTCATCAGGCTCCTCATCAGTGCCATAGCTAAGACATCCTAAATCGCCTCTTTGAACGATTGTGTTGAGTTTATGGATTCAAGTACCTAACAGGGGGAGGCGGTAAATTAGGTACTATTTAAAAATTTTAACTTCAACTTTATTGAATTAAAGTGAGTTATGAGAACAAAAGAGATGAGAGAATACTTCGAATAATATTGCAAGATTAAACGAGTATTGGAATGAATGTTTGCTGAAGTATGAAAGTAACAATTGTTCTGACTGTAGCTATTTGTCTCAGTTTATGGAATACAGACTGCAGACCAAATGTGACAGTATGATGAACTGTTACTTCGAAAGTTTAAGCAAAGCAAAACAAACAAGATAAATTGCAGCGGAATAAAGTAAAGAAGATTAAACACGAGATTTTTGAATTGATTCGGCAAGAAACTCAAGTGCCTACGTCCAATCTACTTTTTATTGATTCCTTTTAGTGATCTACTCCGACTACTAAAAGACCCGTACAATAAAAAACACCAACCTACTCCGGTTGTAATGCGAGTCCAAGAACTACTCCGTTCTTATGACAAGCCAACTCGCAACCTACTCCGGTTGCCAAAGAGTTGAAGACTACTCCGTCCTAACTCTACACACACACTAAGAATATTTTAAGGATCAAGCTTCCACTATCTTATTCTTAACAAAGAATTGAGGTGGACAACTTTTAGAAGATCAACAATCATAAGTGAGAGAGTTTAGTATGTTAAAGTAACAGTAGCCAAGATTGTAACAACTTGAAGACTCTTAAAAGCTTTGCAAAGGAAACACTGTTTTAAGCTTTGAATAACAATTTGCAAACTTGAAATAAATTTCAGAAAAAGTCTTGGGATTTTTAGAGGAAATGGCACGCCTTTTATAGAGGGGATGAGTAAGGGAGTTGCTAGGGTTTTGAAGGGTCAAAGACCTCACATGTGATGAGTCTCAACAACCTCCCAAACTTGCACCAAAGAAGGTTCTTATGCAAAGGCAAAAAGAGAGAAAGAGTGTTTGAAAATTATCCATAAAAGCTCATGCAAATTCAGAAAACAAAGAAGGAAAAACAAGTCACATGATGACAAGTTTACACAAATATGGCAAAAAGCATTTCTTGTTTTATAAAAGACCAAAGGGTCAAATTTGCACAAAGAGGAAACATTTTGAAAATGATAATTATTCAAACCACTTTTTATTGAAGGCCAAATCCTTATAAAAAACTGAAGTTTATCTTTCGAAAATGAGAGACACGAAAAAGGCTTTTGAAAGATAAAAAGGAATTCAAGTGTTACGAATTAAGGCAACAGTTCAGGCAGCTGTTACTTGTGAAAGTAACAGTCGTCTTGACTGTTTTTATTACTCTAAAATACTTAACTTTCTAACTTGTACATTAGATGACGCTTAAGACACAATACAAAGGGATGATCAACAACTCAACACTTCTTAATCCAAGCTTGATTTAACCATAAATCCTGAAAAGGTAAACTAAGAAGGCACACATCAAATGGGCATGTTATCATTAATCAAAGGAACCCAACAAATTCCCCCTTTGATGATGACAAGCCCCAAACGAATGTATAAGCAATGTAAACACCTTAATTCAATATTTTAATCAAGCAAGATCATATGAGAGAAGGGACTATATTACCTTATGGAGCAAGAACTTAGATCATACTTACCATGACAATTTTACATTGCCCCAAAACAAGAGTAAAAGCTAAGAAGGTTAGGCCTATACATTAGTTAATCAATATGCAAAGAGATTAAGAGCATGGGTTTACCTTTTCCCCCTCTTGACATCATCAAAAAGGGCATGGATGTCAAAAGCATTCAAGATTAAACACACATAAGAAAACACAAAAAGACACATATAACCGTGACAAGATAACAAAGTCAACACAAACGTACGGTTTAACATAAGTTAACCATAGTTCACCATGGCTAAATAGAGTTTAATATACACCACCAAGCATAAAATAACGAGTGAAAGAAAAATAGTCTTAGAGAGGCACAACACGGTGGGACAAAATAAAGAGTCAAGGATAAGGGCACAAGGTTGAAATGGATAGGATAGGCTAAGGAGAGGAAGCTTGGCACCATCTGAGTCACTACCCAAGGGATCTTCATCCAATTGATTAACATGAGCATCATCACCATGTTCCTTTGTTGAGACAAGAGTGGAGATAATGTCCACTTCACCACGAATGAGGTCCACGGTGGAGGCAAGAGCCAAGATGACCATGTCCTTTTGACTAGCATCGTGCTTAATCCAAGCACTCAAATCAGCCACAGCTTGAAGAACTTCCCGCCAATTACCCGCACCAACTTGACTAGACGACCCACCCTCTGGATCCGTCTTAATTTTCACAGAAATCAGTTCATCATTATCCACTTTGATAAGCATTTTCCCCATTTGACCATCACTCATGATGTCACACATGTCTAATGACCCCAAACTAGAACTCACTAACACCCCGTGTGCCTTGAGCACGATTGACAAGCACATTCCATAGGGTAAGTGTAGCATGCTAGAGGAGGGTTTACGGAGTTTGGTCGAAATGAGATGAAATCAATTAAACATTAACCCAATCAAATTCACCATTTTATAAGTTACAATGTGATAAATTAGGTATTGTTGGGCTATAGATAGTTTGCCCCGGTCACCCGAAGGGTAAATGGAACGACAAAGCATGTTAAAGACAATTCGAAGAGGAGGGGGTATTTGGGTGTTGCTAACTGGATCACAAGTGACTGTTTTAGGACACACAACTTGAGCGACACCTAGGGGTGATGCGTAAGGTAAGGCAACCCAAGTTTCAGAGGGGAGATTATCATAACCTCCGGTTGGGATATTAAGGGCGGTATCAAAATCAGATTGAGTCAGTTTAAGGGGCTTACCATTCACCTTAGCCGTGAGGAAATCACCCGATTTATCCACTCGGACGGATGCAAAGAATTGAATCACTTCACTTACAAATACCGGTTCATGCAATTCCAACAACTTTTCCCAACCTTGAGCCAAAATCATATCACGGACATTGTGAAAGGTGGGAGACTCGAACCATGACTGTTTGTATACCCGAGGAGAATGGATGGCTTTGGGGTTCATCAACCGCTCACAATTTTTGTAGATGGAGGTGGGAAGTTCTAAACTTTCAAGTTGTTCCCAAACATGAGCCACATCCCATTTAGAGATTAGGGATACCGAATCAGAGGGTGAAAGGTACACTAATTTTTTCTTTGATGGTTTTGATTTTTTCGAGGGAGGTTCACTGGGTGTTTCAACAGGGGGATTGATTGTGGGGGTTTCAATGTCACTTTGCTCGACACTTTCAGAGATAGGGGGTAATTGGGATGAAGAGGCTGTATCCTTTCTTTTGTTACCTTTCTTTGCTGGAGCCGGATCTGACTCAATAGACTTAGTCGGATCCTCATTCAAATCAATTGGAGTTTCTTCAATTTCATCGACATTCACAGTCACAGTCTCAGAGGAGGAGCTTGGGACAGTAGCACTCTTTTTCCGACCTCCTTGAGTACGAAGCCCGACCATGGTGGAGATGGGGATGTCGTCAGATGGGACCGAGGTTGGTGGGACAGTGGAGAGAGGTGTTGGATGAGGGTTTGGTGGTTCTGGGTTAGGTGATGGTGAAGGAGTCGTGGCTGTGTTTTGTGGAGGAAAGGCATGGGAAATTTTTTGAGAAGGCATGGTTTGAGATGTCGTTGGTGGGTCAGATGTGACAGGTGGAAAGGTCATTTTCATGGGTTTGATGGGTATAGGGGTGTTAAACGATGTTTTAACCATGGTAGGTAAAAGGGGGTTTAAAGAGTAGGTGAGATGAGGGAAGTTTAGGAGGTTAGGAGGTGAAGGATTTTTGGGTTATGGAGTTTGGAAGGTAGGTTAGGGATAGAAGGTGGGTTGAGGAAGTAAATGACCCAATAAATGAGGGAGGTGAGGTAGTTGGCCCAACCAATTAATTTTGATCACTCGAAATAAAACGCAAGGTAGTATATTATAAACGTAAATTTAGATATGAGGTTGAGTGATTACCGATTCACGAGTACGGTGTCAATTTTTGGTCTAAAAATGATATGAATGCACTTAGAACGCTTAATAACATATATCCATTTTAGTTTAATCAATTAAGGAAATTTATAAAACTCACACTAAAAATCACAAGCAATTAATTAACCCAATTTCTAGTCTAAATTTCTCAAAATGTTCTCTTGCAAGTGGCTTAGTGAAAATATCGGCAATTTGATTTTCGGTTTTGCAAAAGATAAGTTTAACATGTCCTTTTTCCACATGATCACGAATAAAATGGTGACGAATATCAATATGTTTGGTTTTAGAGTGTTGAATAGGATTTTTGGAAATATTTATTGCACTCGTATTATCACACATTATGGGAACGGAGTCAAAAATAATACCAAAATCCAAGAGTTGCTGTCTTACCCAAAGTAATTGAGAACAACAATGTGCGGCACTAACGTACTCACTTTCGGCCGTTGAAAGAGCTACCGTGTTTTGTTTCTTTGAGCCCCAAGAGATCAAGCAAGGACCCAAGAATGTTTCAGTTCTGGAGGTGCTCTTTCTATCAACCGTGCACCCCGCATAGTCCGCATCCGAAAAGCCTATGAGATCAAAAGGACAATGTAAGGGATACCATAAGTATAGATTTTGTGTTCCAATCAAATACCGAAGAATTCGTTTAACGGCTTTAAAATGTGATTCTTTCGGATTTTCTTGGAACCTAGCACATAAACAAACACTAAAGAGAATGTCGGGACGACTTGCGGTCAAGTAGAGAAGTGAGCCTATCATACCTCTATACACCTTATCGCTAACATTCTTACCGAGTTCATCTTTGTCCAATTTGGACCCGGCTACCATAGGTGTATCATGAGACTTACCATTAGTCATCCCAAATTTCTTAAGCATTTCCTTAATATACTTTTGTTGATGGATCATGATTCCATCCTTTGATTGCTTAATTTCGAGCCCAAGGAAAAATCCTAGCTCACCCATCATGCTCATTTCAAACTCCGATTTCGTTCCGAAAAATATAAGTAAAGGTGCTCATTTGTTGCACCAAATATAATGTCATGAACATATACTAGTACAACCAATAGTTCGTCTGACTGTGACTTTAAGAACAATTTTTTGTCAACGGAGCCTCTTTTAAAACCATTTTCAATAAGAAACTTAGACAATCTATCATACCAACACCTAGATGCTTGTTTTAAACCATAAAGAGCTTTGTCTAATTTGAAAACATGGTTAGGCAAATCATTGTTCTCAAAACCCGGTGGTTGCTCTACAAAGACATCTTCTTCCAAATATCCATTTAAGAAAGCGGTTTTAACATCCATTTGGAAGAGTTTAATGCCTTTGTGAGCCGCAAAAGCTATAAGCAATCGTATGGCCTCAAGTCTAGCTACCGGTGCATAGGTTTCATCATAATCAATACCCTCTTGTTGGTTATAACCTTGCACCACTAGCCTAGCCTTGTTCCTTACAATTTCTCCCGAGTCATCAAGCTTATTGCGAAAGACCCACCTAGTACCAATGACGGTACGATTAGGCGGTCTAGGGACTAAGTGTCATACCTCGTTTCTTTTGAATTGATTGAGTTCTTCTTGCATAGCAAGCAACCGGTCTGCATCAGTCAAGGCGACTGTTACATTTGAAGGTTCAATTTGAGAAAGGAAGGCATTGTGGGCACAAAATTCATTGAGATGAGCGAGATTGTTGAGGGATGATCTTGTTCTAATTCCCGAGTTGAGATCACTTGTGAGGTTAGAGAGTGGATGAGAGCTTTGATGTTTCCACTTCTTTGGAACAATGGTTTCTTGTTCCCCCTCAGCAGCATCAGTCACAGTGACTGTTTCTTTTGGCCTGGAGTGATCTTCATCATCACTGTTTTGGGTTGTTTCAGTTCTGGAGGTGGAGGCAACAGTCGTTGGGTCTGTTGCTTCCAGAGAAGAAACAGTAGCAGATGTGCTACGTGTTCCCCCTGAGCTGCTGATTTCCTTTGAAGGTGACAGTCCCTGTGTCTATTGCAAGTCAGCGTTAGGAGCTTCTTCATTCTCGAATACGAAGTCCTTTCGAACAAGACCAATCTCAAACTCATCGTCCTCATCATCATCATCATCATCATCCACGTTTTGTACCTGTCCAAGCATGCTAGATTCATCAAAAATGACATGGATGCTTTCTTCAATTAACAAGGTTCGTTTATTGTAAACTTTATAGGCCTTGCTATGATCGGAGTACCCAATAAATACTCCTTCATCACTACGTGGATCGAACTTACCCAAGTTGTTTTTACCATTGTTATGAACAAAACATTTGCTTCCAAAACATCTAAAATATGAAATGTTGGGTTTTCTTCCACGTAGCAATTCATAGGGAGTTTTATTCAATATACTCCTTATCATGACACGATTATGAATGTAGCAAGCGGTATTTACCGCTTCGGCCCAAAAGTTCTTAGGCAACTTACTAGATAATAACATTGTTCTAGCCATTCCTTCAAGGGTTCTATTCATCCTTTCAACCACACCATTTTGCTGTGGTGTTCTAGGAGCCGAGAAGTTATGGTCTACACCATTGTCATCACAATAAGCACCAAATGATGAGTTTTCGAATTCGGTTCCGTGATCGGTTCTCACTGAAACAAGTTTTAAATCAAGTTTATTTTGAATATTTCTTAACCAAATTAGAAACTCATCAAATGTCTCATCCTTAGAGCTTAAGAAGAGTGCCCAAACAAACCTAGAGTAATCATCAACAATGACACACACATAACGACTACCACCTCTACTTCTAGTTCTCATTGGTCCACACAAGTCGATATGTAAAAGTTGCAAAGGTTGAGATGTACTCACAATTGTTTTGGATTTAAAGGAACTTCTAACATGTTTGCCTCTAGCACATTCCTCACATACTTTATCAAAATCAAACTTCATGTTGGGAATACCTTCAACTAAGTCAAGTCTTTTAAGGGTATTAAGAGTTTTTGTACTAACATGACCAAACCTTTTATGCCATAACCAAGGATCATTGTTCATTACACTCATGCAAGACATGGTGTGACTGGATAGAGTGTTCAAATTAGTTAAGTATACGTCTTTGACACGTCTTCCTTCGAGTATTAGTTCATTAGTAGTGGCATCAATTATTCGACACATATTAGCACTAAATTCTACAATATTACCCTTATCACAAAGTTGAGAAATGCTAAGGAGATTATGCTTCAAACCTTTGACAAGCCGCACGTTGTCGACACAAAGTAATGGTGACTTACCAACTTTTCCAATGCCAATTACTTCACCTTTCTTGTTGTCACCAAACCTTACCGTGCCACCATTGTATGCTTTAAGCGAGAGGAATTGGCTTCTATCACCCGTCATGTGACGAGAGCATCCACTATCCAAGTACCAATTGCGGCCGCCTCTCACCAAGCCCTACACAAGATTAGATTTTGAGTTTAGGAACCCAAACAAACTTGGGTCCCCTTTTGTGATCAACATATCTTATGGTGTCTTTCCTAATCCACATTTGCTTAATTATTTTGATGTTCTTGTTGATGTCATGAAATCTTTTTCTACAAGTGTTGAGGACATGACCATTCTTACCACAATAATTGCAAATAATGTATTCGGGAAGACCAACATACTTTCTCCTTCTAAAATCGGTTTTAGGCTTCTGGATGTAACAGTCTGTCTGACTGTTCCATTTGAACCCCAAACCAGCAGTTTTGTTACATCTCTCGGTTTGATTCCTGAGGAAGTTTAACACGGTTTGACTTCCTTCCCATTTTTCAGTGATGTTTTTAGCACTTACAAGTTCATTGGTCAAGTCATTGACTCGTGAAAGGAGATGCAAATTCTTTTCTTTTTCCCTCTTGAGTTCATCATTGTTAACACTTTCTAAAGACAATCTTTTCTTAACTATGAAGTCATGGGTGTGGTTGTTGAGTTTAGACACGAGATACATGATTCGTTCTTTGGACTCTTCATATTTAGACGTCATCTCATCAAGACGTTTGTTTAGATCAACGAATTCATCGGATCCATGATGAGAGGTAGATCTGGAAGTGCTACATTCGGGCATACCCTTTTGAAGAAAGGTAAGCCTTTAATGAAGAACTTATATTTCTTTCTTGAGACAAGCTATCTCATCTTTTAGACACTTGTTTTCATTGACCAAGCATTCGACCTTCTCTTTGGACTTGTCTAAGTGTTTGTCAGAAGCAACAGTCTCAGAGACTGTTTCTCTTAGGTCGACAATCTCAACCACAAGGTCATAGACTTCATTTTCGAGAGCATCTTTGTCCTTCAAAAGATCATAATGTTCCTTGGTTAGTGAGGAAACTTGCATCACCAAGTTAGTGTTGACATTTTCAAGGTTAGAGACGTCCGTGGGGGTCATCCTAAGACGCTCTAGTTCTTTAGTCAAATGTTTGTTTAACTTGTTGACTCTTTTAACTTCATCATAAGCCTAAGAGGTGACAGTGACGCTCTCTGTTGCTTTTAGTTCATTTTTAAGATTAAAGTTCTCTTGAGCAATTTCCTCAATCTCATTTTGCATTACCTCAAGCTTATCATTTTGAAACCGACACTTATCAAAAAGTTGGTCAAGAAGCTTACATACTTTCTCTTTGGAGTAAGTTCTAGCCTTGGCCTTTAGATGATTTACCTCATTGTCGGAATCGGAGTCGGAATCGTCGGAATTAGCCATGAGGCATCTTAAGTGTTCAAATTTTGAGGTTTTTGAGACTTTTTCTTTAGAATGATTTGTAAGACACATTTTAGCCTCTAGTTCCTCCTCGATGAGTTCCTCATCTTCCTCGGAGTCGGACATTCCCCAAATAGCACTCATGACTCTATGTTTATAGTCCTTTTTAACCTTTTCTCTTCTTTCCTTTGACTTGATATCATCCCACTTGGGACATTCTTTAATTTGATGAGTTTTATCACCACATTTAAAGCATCCCACGGTGGAGTTAGGTCGTTTTTTAGGAAAGCGTTTTTTCGAGTAATTATTAGTGAACCTTTTGCTTCCATGACCATTGACTACCCCGGCTATATTCCTTGTGAACATAGCAAACTCGTCTTCCTCCTCATCTTCTCCATCACTTGGAGAGGATGTGAGGGCGAGACTCTTTCCCTTTGAGGACTCACTAGAATGCTTATCAAGATTAAACTCGTGAGCCATTAGTGATCCCATTAGTTCATGAAGAGATAGGGTTGACAAGTCTTTAGCTTCCTCTATGGCGGTGACTTTGGGTTGCCACTTAGAGGTTAGACTACGAAAGATTTTTCGAATGATGTCCTCGGACTCGAAATTCCTTCCTAGACTTTTAAGCTCATTAACAATACAAGAAAAACGTGAAGAGAAACTATTTATGAACTCGTCCTTTGACATTCTAAACATCTCATATTATTGCATGAGAAGGTCAATACAGTGTTTTCTTACTTGGGACGTCCCTTCATAGGCAAGTACAAGGGAATCCCAAATAGATTTTGCCGTAGGACATCCAGAGATTCGACTAACTTCCCCCTCACCAACACAACGTTGAAGAATCGACATTGCTTTGGAATTCTTTTCGGCAAGTTTGAAGTCATTTTCATTGTAATTTCTTTCCTCTTTTGTCTTGGTGAAACCGTTTAAGATATCGGTTTCCTCAATGACAAGAGGTCCATTTTGGATGATGTTCCAACATTGATAATCGATACTTTTGATGTAATGTTCCATTTTGAGTTTCCACCATCCAAAATTCGAACCGGTAAAGACCGGGATCTTGGAGTGTTTCTCGGAATCCTTTACCCTGTGGACATGGGCCACGTCTCGGTCTGCGGATTTGGGCCGCAAGCCGATCCGCGGTCACGGGCCACGTGCACGCCAGGCCAATCTGTGGATATGCAGAGGTCTCTTTGAAAGCCACGCTCGGCGGCGTAAAATGCTTTCGACCGGATCGCTTTAGATCGGTCAGTATCGTCTCGGCAAGGGCCGCGAAACGATGTAGAGAGATGTTCGGAGTCGCCACCAAGCATTTGTGGGATGCTCGGAACCCGTTCGAATCCACTTTATACCTAGGTCAATCAAGGCAAAAAGCGGTGCTTGACATAGGTACTAAAGATAAGGACTCGTCCCCCTTTTAGCATTCTATGCCGAAAATGACTCTCGTGCGCCCTGGATAAGGCCATCCACTATCCAAAGGTTCTGAGTAAGGGGTGAAGGTACATATTGGGAAGCCCTTTAATCGGACACCCAATCCCGCCCGCGTTAGCGGCCTCTACTGATCGATCGTGGTTGTTTAAGTGCAAGAGTTGATAGAACGGTTAAAATGCATGAATGCGCATCCAAGAGTTTAACCTAACATGTGAGCTTTCTAAGTCGGTTTGTTAATCCAAATATCAAGCATAAGATGTCAAGTTGGATTTAGATTGATTTACATGTGAAAATAGAATTTAAACATCCATTTACCAAGTTCGGATTATGATGCTTAACACGATCCATTTATTGAAAAAGGGTGTCAAATGACAAAGTGTAAAAACGTAAGCTTGTCAATATGATCCGTCATATATTCAGATTAACCGTAATCGGGATCGTCCTAGACAAGTCCCAAAAATGAGGCAGAACAGCGCCAGGCAGCCCCCTTGGGGCGCGAGCCTATTGGCGATGGAAGGGGCTCTGCCCTGGTTTTGAAATGTAAAAACAGGCGGTCCCTTGGGGCACGAGCCATGAGCCGACCCAAGGGGGCGTCTCCTGGTTTTTGAAAAGGTTGTTTAAAACCGTATTTATGATGAAAGATTTGCAAATATGATTTCCATGACTCGGAATAATTACTATTATGTTAGTAATATTCGTTGTCGGATTTGCATGTTTGAAAAGCATAATAAAATGTGTAAAAGGAAAATGTTTGATTTGAACTAATTATGTTAAGTTCAATTATTTGTAATTAGTCAAGTTTGTCATCGTACTCGGATTAAACTGACATGGTATAAAGAACCAAGGATGATTATGAATTATGACTAATATGTTTACAAATGTAAACAAATGAGAAAAATGCTAAATAAAAGAAAAGGGTGTTAAAATACCCATTAAAATGTAATTAACCAAATATATCACCGAGTCACGGAATAAACCGCCATGGTATAAAGAACCAAGGATAATTTTAATAATGGTCAAAATATGTTCATCATAAAAATGAATTAAAATGGTAAATACCGTAAAAGGAAAGAAGTAAAAAATAAAAGAAAGTGTTGAAGGAAAGACGAACTCAAACACGGATTAGTCTGACCCGAGACCCACAAGAGGCGCGAGCTCCCTTGCATAGCAAGGAGCTTCTGTCTCAGGCCAAAACTCGGTTTTGGCTCGTCTAACCTATATTTGAATCGTGTTATGCATTGTTCATGCTTATAGACTCATAAAAACAGTAAATACATGAAATAAAGTGAGTTGTTTACACCCTCAAACTTACGTGTATGATGTTTGCGACATAGACGACTTTAGAGACAAGTTTTCTCGTAGCGACTACTCACGATCAAGAAGTTTAAAAAGAGTGCCTTAAAAAAGGATTTTGTTTTGAAAATGAGTTGAAAATATGTTAATTAAAACATGTTGATTAATGTTGAGTTGGTCGAATGCACGGCGACGGTACCAAACAATATGTGTAAGGCTTGTGTTTACGATCGGTAGGTCGTAAACACGTGTCGATTTTGCGACTTAGGAAGTCGAGTATAGAATTTTAAGGGAGATGTGAGGGAGGGGGGGGGGGGGGGGTTCTCGCGTGAAGATTATGGTGTGTGATGGTGGGTATTTATAGAGAAATGTGGGATGGTAGGTCGGTCGATTTTGCTTGGAGGCTAAGGAGACACCCTGATGCATGTCATTTATATGATGTTTTACACCCTATTTTACACGCATTTCAGAGCTCATTTATGTAGTTTAAGGCTACTATTTGCCCCATTTCGTCTACTTTCGTTTTTTTATGTAATATTGCAGATTTATGCGGAAATGAGTAGATATTGAGCTAAATCCGTCCCCGAGTATCTTGCATTGCATTCGACGTGAATTATTCACTTAAGGAATGAGCTTGGTGCGCATTTCAAGGCCCAAAAGACAAATCCACGAGAAGTTAGAAGTCAAGTGTCAGCTACTTCGGTCGATCGACCACTGCCTTTAGTCGATCGACCAACCCACTGTGTTCCAGAGGCTACGTTTCAAGATAGACCGATCGATCGACGGTCCCAAGAATCGATCGACCGAGACGCTAACTCAGACGTGAATTAGAAGATCGAGAATTAGCAAGCCCATGATATATTAGGTTTAGAAATAATAGCTGCGTACTTTTCCTTTATAACGCAGCTTGAGTTTTGAGAATAGACAGTCAGTTTTCAATCAAGTTTTACATCCAGTTTTTATCAGTTTTAGAATATCAAATAATTAGGGTCCGGAATATTGGTTTGCATCGGATTTTCGTTCGTACTTATAATCATTCCGTTACAATTCCTCTGCAATTTCGGTATTCCTTCTGTTCTATTTCAGTTCATCTTTATTGCGTTGATAGGATAGAAATTGCTAGTTAGGTTTCAAAAGCCAATTTTATCATTTTATGTTATTTATTTGCCTAATCGTTTTAAGCATGAATTCCGTAGTTTTAATCCTTAATATTATTGTTGTTTCCACTGTAGTCATGAGTAGCTAAATTATTCATGCTAGGATGTAGGGAATCTGTAGGATTAGGCGGCATTAGAATAGTAGACCGAAATCGCGTGTCATCGATCGATCGCCATACCGGTCGATCGATCGACCACGTGAGGTGTTACCTTCGTTTTAATTGTTTTAATTTCTATATTTGACGAATCGAGTGCACGCGACTAGTTGAATGTTTAGGATTTGACTGACCCATTAGATCAAAAGATAGGGAAGGTTGATTGACCATCAATTAAAATGACTAAACTATGCTGAGATCGAAAGATAGGTAAAGTTTAGGTTTTTAGTCACTTTTCAGGACGAGAGTCAGTACTAGTGATATTAGGGACTTGTAGCGAGATTGAAAGATGTTACTTGTTAAGAGTGGACCGAGAGGACCTCTTGTTTTCCCGCCTCATGTGTTTGATTTAGACCAACTTAGTATGCTGCCTCCGAAACTATAGTGAACCGACCATCCTTGCACCCCTTTTTAATATTTGTTTTATCCGTCTATTTTAGTTTATTATCTTTATTGCCTTTAGCTATAGACCAAATCAATTCAACCCCCACATTCGTTACCTTAGACTAGAATTAGACAATTATTAATTACATTCGCCTCCTTGTGGTTCGACCCTGTTACCACTAGCCTAGGTTAGTTTTAATAGGAAATATAAATATTATTTTTGGTACTCACAACGACGAGTATCAAATTTTGGCGCCGTTGCCGGGGAGGCAATTGTTCTAATTTTTAGTTGTTTTATTTTAGTCTGTTTCTTAGTTTAAGGAACATTCGTTCCTTAAACTGTTCTCATATTCTTTTTGTAGTTTCTTCTTATGCGCAGGTCACAGGGTGGTGAATTAGTACCTTTCAATCCTGAGATTGAGAAGACCTTGCGTGAGTTGAGACGATCATCTAGGATATTGCCGACAGAGGAAGAGCTGAGTAATCTGTCAAGTTACTACGAGAACGCTCTATTTGAGGAAGATCCACCTTCTTCTCCTGTTTCCACTTCTTCAGCTGAGACCGTCACTTCTCCAGAAATTCCAGTCATGGCTGAAGAAGCAAGCATAGCTAGTCACTCTGAGCCGACAGCCGCGAATCTTTACAAAGGATTCGCATTACCAGGGGAAGACCGAAAATTCGAACCAAAGCCTGCCTATATTAATTTGGTTGAGAGAAACCAATTCGGGGGAGCTGCAACTGAAGATGCAGCCAAGCAAATGGAGACCTTTATCGATTATTGCTGTTCCATACCCGCACCCACTGGCGTGACCTCGGATTTGGTGAAGGAGACCATGTTTATTTTCTCCCTTCGTGATGCTGCAAGGGAGTGGTATAGAGACCTGGATCGAGCTGCTAATGGTATCACCGGCTGGAGTTCATTGGCCTTGGCATTTTACAAGAAATACTTTTCTGCCTCGAAGACCAATGCGATTAGAGCTCAGATCACGAGCTTTAAACAAGGGCCGAATGAGAACTTTCATGAGGCCTGGGTCCGTTTCAAGAAATTGGTGCGAACCATACCGCACCATGGGTTTGAGAAGTGGAGCCTATGCAATCAGTTCTATAATGGGCTCTATGATGATCAAAGAGCTATCTTGGATGCTGCAGCAAGTGGTTGATTTGCAGAGAATGTTGGAGAGACCAAAGGGTGGAAGATCATTGATGACTTAGCCACCCATAAAGCTGAGTATGGGAATTCCAGAGGGAATCAAAGGAGGAGTGCTGAATCTCCTTCTGTGGCTGCAATAGAAGCTCTCACGGCAAGATTAGACAAGTACGAGTTGGGAGGAGCTTCAAAAGGGGGAATCTACCATGTAAATGTTGTGTCAGACGGTCCTTTCGTCTGCAAAAGATGTGGAGCTGAGGGACATGTTTCAGAAAATTGTCCTTGTCCCTTTGAGTCTTGTGCTGCCTTTCAACATTATAGGCAAACGAATACCTATTATGAGCCGAATGTTCATCCAAATTTGAGGTGGAGTAGTCAAAATGTCTTAAATCCTACTCAACCTCCACAGCAGCAGCAACAACAAACTTATGTGCCCCCTCATAAGCAACAACAGTTTCAAAAACCTCCCTATGTGCCGCAGCAGCAACAATCTCAAAATTCTGACTTTGCTGAGTTGAAGAATATGTTACAAAAGGAGTCCCAAGCTAGAGAGGCTGGGATGAAACTACTAGAGAGCCAAATTGCTCAATTGGCTAGCAAGAGTACAACTCGAGCTCCAGGACACTTACCGACTCAGACGGACCAGAAAGAGACCCTTAATGCCATCACTTTGAGGAGTGGGTCTACCCTTGAGGGGCCCGTCATGGTTGAGGACGATGCTGCAAAAGATGAGGCGGAACCGAGTCAAAAGAAAGCTGGAACGAACAAAAACAAGAAAAAGACGAACAGCAGGTATGTCAGTCGATCGACTGACATACCCGGTCGATCGACTCAAGTGCGACAAACAAGAGCTTCGGGTCTGTTCAAGTCGGGCCGATCGACTAACCTAACTGGTCGATCGACTGAGATTGCTGCTGATAGTGAACCTTTTCGTCCTCCGATGCCCGATAACTTGAGGGATCACTTGTTTCGGGGTACGACTACCCCGAAAATATTGAGGCCAGAACCGACTGCTGATGGGTCTGTTCCGGTTCCGAAGTACGACCCTATGTCAATTAACGGTTCACATTTGAGACGGTCTGAAGAAGGGTCAAGCTACAACAAAGAGAAGGTGGTGGATTTTCAGCCTAAGTCCACCGACGCCGGCATGAGAGACTTAAAGGAGAGGGCTAAGTTAATTCTTACATCCCCTTATCCAGAGAGATTAGTGCCGACGAAGGAACAGGTATCTTTCAATAAATTTGAAAATGTTGTTCGTAGTCTAAACGTACAAGTACCTTTCCTAGAATTAGTTAATCAAGTGCCTGGTTACATGAAATTTATGAAGCAATTACTGTCTAAAAAGAAGTCACTTGAAACCGTACATACTGTCGCATTAACTGAGGAGACATGCTCTTATCTGTCTCATACTGCACCCCTTAAGCTAGAAGACCCGGGAAGCTTTTCAGTCCCTTGTAATATTGGCACCTTTCCTATTGAGAACGCCTTATGTGATCTAGGAGCCAGTATTAGCATTATGCCCTTGAGTCTTGCTAGGAAGCTGAAGTTGAATAGGTTTGCAGTCACAAATATGACAGTACAGATGGCTGATCGCTCTGCGGTCCAGCCAATAGGAGTCTTAGAGGACATCCCCGTGCAAATAGGGAAGTTTTTCTTCCCTGTTGACATCGTGGTGCTTGATATGCCTGAAGATGCACACATACCTATCATACTAGGTAGACCATTCCTGCACACTGCTGGTGCAGTTATTGATGTTGGTTCAGGTACTTTGACCTTTAAGGTAGGCAAGCACTCCATTGTCTTTGCCCATACAACTAGGAAGAAAGACCCCATGTGGCATGTCACTTGCAATACGGTTTCTGAAAAGAAATCCTATTTTATACTTCCTTATATGCCTGTCTCTATTCCTACTCCTGTTGTAACACCTCCGCCCCAGGTTGGGAGCAAAGTGGAGGAAGATTCTTCTGTTTTAGATATTGCAGGAGCTGGTTTGGGGAAGGGAGAGATGCCTGTTGCTCCGGCTGTGAAGGAGCAAGTCGTTTCGAGAGGCGGTCTAGGATGCCTTAGCTATGGGACTGATGAGGAGCTAGATGATGAGCAAGCCAAAGCAACGGAGTCCGACTTGGATTCTGACGAGTCTGAAGAGGTCATTGAGTGGGAAGAGACCCGACATGTTGATCCGTTGAGTGCTGGAACTAAGAAGAGTGCCGCTGAGAAGATGAGCACCGTTGAGGCTACCTCTTGTAGCCAGAAGCCAGTCAAGTGGGCCATTCCGTGGCCGTTCTTGATCAACTATTAGTTGATTGAGGCTTCTTCAAAAACATTTACATTTTATTGCTTTTGAACCTTTTTAGTGCTTTTGCGTGCGCGAGACTTCGCATTTAATTATTTTGCTTAGGTTTTTGAAAGCACTTTAGACTTTACTTTGGGTTTTGCGCAATTTTGGGCGCGTATTATTGTGCACTTGCAGGTTTTTGGACCTCATTAGCTCAAGTTATTGAGCAAATACGAAGAAATCAGAAGTTACAGCAGTATTTTCAGTCGATCGACTGATCTGTATGGTCGATCGACTGGCTGCACAGTTCCAGGAGCTTCTGTTCCTGTTTACTCTGGTCGATCGACTGTGCTATGTGGTCGATCGACCGCCCTGCACTACTGTACCTGTTCACGACCTCTCCCCTGCTGTGTTTGGTCGATTTGCGGAATTAAGGGAGTTTTCTACTCCACTTTATCTTCCGTCATTTATTTATTTCTTCTATTTTTCTAAATTGTGCACATAATTACCGCTTCAAAAATTGTTTTCTCGGACTTATGCGTGGTTCTTTTGTCTTTTCAGGTACTTTTTGGTAGCACTGCTAGCTACTGAAACCTCCTAGCTCACGCTGGTTTGGGGAGGTTTCCTTTTGCTGCGCTTAAAGTCTTGTGAGTTCCCGAGTACCACTTCTTGTCGTATTTCTTTATTTTATCGCAAATTCCCGTTTATCTTTTCTTCATTACATGATTTTGCACAATGGGGACATTGTGCGATTTGGTTTGGGGAAGGGTTTTGCGTCGCATATCATTTGCTTGCATTCACGTTTACATTTCAGTTTGCATTGTTGTTTAATTCCTTCATATATACAAAATTCAAAAAACAAAATTGAAAAATTTCATCAAAATTCAAAAATTTGCACGTTTATTTTAGCATATAGGTTGAGTCGGAACGGTAGTATTTCAATGATGACATTGCATTTGCATCTGTTTTATTGCCTAAGCCTTGCTAATTGACATGTTATTAGTAGAATCGTATAAGTGCATATCTACGAGTTTTCGTTACATTTTTGTTGGACTTGAGACTTGACTTAGATATTTGGCAAGCTACTTGTTTATTCTGAGATTTAGAGCCTATAACTGGTGACATCCATGACCGGTTTATCTAGGATTGTGAGTAGTTCTCCTTATGAGACATGTTTTATAAATGTGCATAAATATGAACTTAATCTGCTTAATACCTGTATGCATTCGGTTTGTGGTTTGTTGACACATGTGGTAGAGGTTTCCCTTTTCTCATTTTTACCCATAAGCTCCACACTGCCAAAAATAGCCTTTTTGTCCCGTTTACTACATCCTACATTTAGCCTGCCATTGTCAAGCTAGTAGTTTACGTTTTAGGATTGTTACTTTGTTTTTGGTAGCATATGCTCATGTTTGAGATGTTGTTCGGAAAATGAAAAAGGAAAGAAAAGAAGAAAATAATATTTCGGAAAAAGAAAAAAAAAAAAAGAGTGCTGTACTGTTTCAACCGGTCGATCGACTACTCTACTTGGTCGATCGACCGAAGCCCGAGAAAGAAAAGAATCAATTCGCATAATTCAAGTCTTTATCAAATGGCGATTTTTGCTCCCATGTTTCATTTATATATTATGGGGAGTTGATTTATTACGGAGAATGTGAGTTTGGTGCTTGCTATAGCACTGCTTCGATTGAATTTGGGCAAGAAGTTGGGTGTTGCCATATGGTTACGTTTTGGTACTAGCTTGATCATCTGTACCTTCACTTTTCCATAAATGTTTTGCCTCTTCTTACCCATACCTCACATATCCATATACACCTCGGCATGTGTCATGGTCATTAGTTCGGTTGGAATGTATATGTACGGTTGTAGAGATTACTTTCATATTATATTGTAGGCATGTTCTTATAGGTCGTAGTTAGGTGAGAGTCTTTATAAAATGAATTCTTTCTATCCTCTTATATATTCACCTGTGCTTATGTGTGATATGAGCGACCCGCGAGAGTCCAATTTGATAAGTCTCTATAGTCGACGGTTCAGCAGTTTTTAACGACTTCATAACTCGTTTGCATGATTCGCATTGCTAATTAATTGTTAGTTGTTGCATTAAAATGGTTTAGGCTTTACATGTTGCAATTCGCTCTGAGATTGAACTCGTTCCAATAGGTCATTAGATCGAGTCTAGTTCTTGCTTGGGGATAAGCAAGGGTTTGGTTTGGGGAAGTTTGATGCGTGTCATTTATATGATGTTTTACACCCTATTTTACACGCATTTCAGAGCTCATTTATGTAGTTTAAGGCTACTATTTGCCCCATTTCGTCTACTTTCGTATTTTTATGTAATATTGCAGATTTATGCGGAAATGAGTAGATATTGAGCTAAATCCGTCCCCGAGTATCTTGCATTGCATTTGACGTGAAGTATTCACTTAAGGAACGAGCTTGGTGCGCATTTCAAGGCCCAAAAGACAAATCCACGAGAAGTTAGAAGTCAAGTGTCAGCTACTTCGGTCGATCGACCACTGCCTTCAGTCGATCGACCAACCCACGGGTTCCAAGAATTCATCGTTCAAAGATAGACCAGTCTATCGACCGGTCCCAGCAGTCGATCGACCGAGACGCTAACTCAGACGTGAATTAGAAGATCGAGAATTAGCAAGCCCATGATATATTAGGTTTAGAAATAATAGCTGCGTACTTTTCCTTTATAACGCAGCTTGAGTTTTGAGAATAGACATTCAGTTTTCAATCAAGTTTTACATTCAGTTTTTATTAGTTTTAGAATATCAAATTATTAGGGTCCGGAATATTGGTTTGCATCGGATTTTCGTTCGTACTTCTAATCATTCCTTTACAATTCCTCTGCAATTTCGGTATTCCTTCTGTTCTATTTCAGTTCATCTTTATTGCGTTGATAGGATAGAAATTGCTAGTTAGGTTTCAAAAGCCAATTTTATCATTTTATGTTATTTATTTGCCTAATCGTTTTAAGCATGAATTCCGTAGTTTTAATCCTTAATATTATTGTTGTTTCCACTGTAGTCATGAGTAGCTAAATTATTCGTGCTAGGATGTAGGGAATCTGTAGGATTAGGCGGCATTAGAATAGTAGACTGAAATCGCGTGTCAGTCGATCGTCTGCCATACCTGGTCGATCGACTGACCACATGAGGTGTTACCTTCGTTTTAATTGTTTTAATTTCTATATTTGACGAATCGAGTGCACGCGACTAGTTGAATGTTTAGGACTTGACTGACCCATTAGATCGAAAGATAGGGAAGGTTGATTGACCATCAATTAAAATGACTAAACTATGCTGAGATCGAAAGATAGGTAAAGTTTAGGTTTTTAGTCACTTTTCAGGACGAGAGTCAGTACTAGTGATATTAGGGACTTGTAGCGAGATTGAAAGATGTTACTTGTTAAGAGTGGACCGAGAGGACCTCTTGTTTTCCCGCCTCATGTGTTTGATTTAGACCTACTTAGTATGCTGCCGCCGAAACTATAGTGAACCGACCATCCTTGCACCCCTTTTTAATATTTGTTTTATCCGTCTATTTTAGTTTATTATCTTTATTGCCTTTAGCTATAGACCAAATCAATTCAACCCCCACATTCGTTACCTTAGACTAGAATTAGACAATTATTAATTACATTCGCCTCCTTGTGGTTCGACCCTGTTACCACTAGCCTAGGTTAGTTTTAATAGGAAATATAAATATTATTTTTGGTACTCACAACGACGGGTATCACACCCCATTGAGGCGTGAGCCACCCCGTGACTCAATGGGGTGTGATGTCCCTTTCGCAAATTTGGATTTTGCATTTGTTCTAACCAATGTTTTGTTGGTTGTGATTTGTGGTCTTTGAGGTTTGCTTAGCCGTGTAAGCTTCCTCTTGGGTGATATTTGGGGTAGGTATTTGGCTCGGTGTCGGTTTGACCCGTGTGAGTCGGGATTTGAATTTCGAGTCGGTTTTTGGCTCGGTGTCGGTTTAGACTCTAAATAGGGTCATTTTAATGGAAATGAGATGATGAAGACATTCATGGCATTATTTTTGACATTCGAGATTTAGGTTTACTCTGGTTGACTCGAGTTGCGGGTTTCTGAGTCGGTTTTGGATCCGAAGACGGTTTTGACTCCAATTAGGGTCATTTTAATGGAAATGACATGATGAAAACATTCATGGCATTATTTTTGACATTCGAGATTTGGGTTGACTCGGGTTGACTCAGGTTGACTCGAGTTGCGGGTTTCTGAGCCGGTTTTGGGTCCGAAGACGGTTTAACTCTAAATAGTGTTATTTTAATGCAAATGAAGTTAGAAAACTTTTCGATATCATTTTTCATATTCGAGTAGTGCATTAAACCGTCTCATGTATAGCCAATCCACGTACGCATATAAAAAACACGTTATAGTCCGATCATCATCGGGTGGTTTTTGGAAGGTGCAGATACTGGGTATCTACATACCCACGAATCAAACTCTAAGGCGATTAGCCTCGATCAAGAGCACGAGGCTCTGATACCAATTGTTGAGTTTATGGATTCAAGTACCTAAGAGGGGGAGGGGGTGAATTAGGTACTATTTAAAAATTTTAACTTCAACTTTATTGAATTAAAGTGAGTTATGAGAACAAAAGAGATGAGAGAATACTTCGAATAATATTGCAAGATTAAACGAGTATTGGAATGAATGTTTGCTGAAGTATGAAAGTAACAGCTGTTCTGACTGTAGCTATTTGTCTCAATTTATGGAATACAGACTGCAGACCAAATGTGACAGTATGATGAACTATTACTTCGAAAGTTTAAGCAAAGCAAAACAAACAAGATAAATTGAAGCGGAATAAAGTAAAGAAGATTAAACACGAGATTTTTGAATTGGTTCGGCAAGCAACTCAAGTGCCTACGTCCAATCTACTTTTTATTGATTTCTTTTAGTGATCTACTCCGACTACTAAAAGACCCGTACAATAAAAACACCAACCTACTCCGGTTGTAATGCGAGTCCAAGAACTACTCCGTTCTTATGACAAGCCAACTCGTAACCTACTCCGGTTGCCAAAGAGTTGAAGAGTACTCCGTCCTAACTCTACACACACACTAAAAATGTTTTAAGGATCAAGCTTCCACTATCTTATTCTTAACAAAGAATTGAGGTGGACAACTTTTACAAGATCAACAATCATAAGTGAGGGAGTTTAGTATGTTAAAGTAACAGTAGCCAAGATTGTAACAACTTGAAGACTCTTAAAAGTTTTGCAAAAGAAACACTGTTTTAAGCTTTGAAAAACAATTTGCAAACTTGAAATAAATTTCAGAAAAAGTCTTGGGATTTTTAGAGGAAATGGCACGCCTTTTATAGAGGGGATGAGTAAGGGAGTTGCTAGGGTTTTGAAGGGTCAAAGACCTCACATGTGATGAGTCTCAACAACCTCCCAAACTTGCACCAAAGAAGGTTCTTATGCAAAGGCAAAAAGAGAGAAAGAGTGTTTGAAAATTATCCATAAAAGCTCATGCAAATTCAGAAAACAAAGAAGGAAAAACAAGTCACATGATGACAAGTTTACACAAATATGGGAAAAAGCATTTCTTGTTTTATAAAAGACCAAAGGGTCAAATTTGCACAAAGAGGAAACATTTTGAAAATGATAATTATTCAAACCACTTTTTATTGAAGGCCAAATCCTTATAAAAATCTGAAGTTTATCTTTCGAAAATGAGAGACACGAAAAAGGCTTTTGAAAGATAAAAAAGAATTCAAGTGTTACGAATTAAGGCAACAGTCCAGGCAGCTGTTAGTTGTGAAAGTAACAGTCGTCTTGACTGTTTTTATTACTTTAAAATACTTAACTTTCTAACTTGTACATTAGATGACGCTTAAGACACAATACAAAGGGATGATCAACAACTCAACACTTCTTAATCCAAGCTTGATTTAACCATAAATCCTGAAAAGGTAAACTAAGAAGGCACACATCAAATGGGCATGTTATCATCAATCAAAGGAACCCAACAGATTGGCTCCTTCACAGCTGGAGCAACATGCGACTCTTTCTTCCCCAAACCAGCTCCTGCAACATCCAAAACAGAAGAATCTTCCTCCAATTTGCTCTCAATCTGGGGCGGAAGTGTTATAACAGGAATAGGCACAGAGGTAGGCATATCAGGAAGCATAAAATAGGGTTTCTTTTCAGAAACCGTATTACAAGTGACTGGCCACATGGGGTCTTTCTTCTTAGCTGTCTGGGCAAAGACAATGGAATGCTTTCCTACTTTGAAGGTCAAAGTCGCTGAACCAACATCAATAACTGCACCAGCAGTGTGCAGAAATGGTCTACCCAATATGATGGGAATGTGGGCATCCTCGGGCATATCTAGTACAACGAAGTCAACAGGGAAAAAGAACTTTCCTATTTGCACAGGAATGTCTTCTAAGACTCCTATAGGCTGGACCGCAGAATGATCAACCATCTGTACTGTCATGTTTGTGACTGCAAACCTAGTCAATTTCAACTTCCTAGCAAGACTCAAAGGCATGACACTAATACTGGCTCCTAGGTCACACAAGGCCTTCTCAATAGAAAAGGTGCCAATACTACATGGGACTGAAAAGCTACCTGGGTCTTCTAGCTTATGAGGTGCAGTGTGGGTCAGATAAGAACATGACTCCTCAGTTAGTGCGACAGAATGCACAGTTTCAAGTGACTTCTTTTTAGATAAGAGTTGCTTCATAAATTTCATGTAAGCAGGCACTTGATTAACTAACTCAAGAAAAGGAACTTGTACGTTTAAGCTACGAATAACATTTTCAAATTTATTAAACGATACCTGTTCCTTCGTCGGCACCAATCTCTTTGGATAAGGGGCTGAAAGAAGTAACTTAGCCCTCTCCTCTAGATCTCTCATGCCGGCATCGGTGGACTTAGGCTGAAAATCCACTACTTTCTCCTTGTTGTAGCTTGACCCTTCTTCAGACCGTCTCAAAAATGAACCATTAATCGTCATCGGGTCATATTTCGGAACCGGAACTGACCCATCAACATTTGGGTCTTGCCTCAATATTTTCCGAGTAATCGTACCCCGAAACAAGTGGTCCCTCAAGTTATTTGGCATTGGAGGACGAAAAGACTCACCTCAGCAGCGTCGTCAGTCGATCGACCATGAACGTCGATCGATCGATCGACGTCTACGAGAATGATAGAGTGTAATTTTTTGTGGACTGGTCGATCGACTGGGTATGTCAGTCGATCGACTGATATACCTGGCAGAAGTCTTTTTCTTGCCATTGTTCATCACTGCCTTTTTCTTGCTTGGTTCCGCCTCATCTTTTTCAGTAGCTTCCTCGACCATAGCGGGCCCATCAAGGATAGACCCACTCCACAAAGTAATAGCATTGAGGGTCTCCTTTTGATCCGTCTGCGACGGTAAATGCCCCGGAGCTCGAGTTGCACTCTTGCTAGCCAATTGAGCAATTTGGCTCTCTAACATCTTCATCCCGGCCTCTCTAGCTTGAGACTCTTTCATCAACAAATTTTTCAATTCGACAAATTGAATCTTGGGACTGCTGCTGCTGCTGCTGTGGAACGTACGGAGGGTTTTGATATGGCTCTTGCTGCTTATGAGGGGGCACATAACTCTGCTGCTGCTGCTACTGTGGAGGTGGAGTCGGATTTTGGACATTTTGGCTACTCCACCTCAAGTTCGGATGGACATTCGGTTGAAAATAAGTGTTTGTCTGCCTATAATGTTGAAAGGCAGCACAAGACTTATAGGGATTAGGATAATGGTCTGAAACATGTCCCTCAGCTCCACATCTTTTACAGACGAAAGGATCGTCTGACACAGCATTCACTTGATAAATCCCTCCTTTTGAAGCTCCTCCCAACTCGTACTTATCAAATCTCGCCGTGAGAGCCTCTAACGCAGCTACGGAAGGGGATTCAGCACTTCTCCTTTGATTTCCCCTGGAATTTCCATACTCAGCTTTATGGGTGGCCAAATCATCTATAATATTCCACCCCTTAGTCTCTCCAACATTCTCCTGGAACCTACCATTTGCTGCCGCATCCAAGATAGCCCTCTGATTGTCATAAAGCCCATTATAAAATTGATTGCATAGGCTCCACTTCTCAAACCCATGGTGCGGAATAGTTCGCACCAGCTTCTTGAAACGGACTCATGCCTCATGAAAATTCTCATCCGGACCTTGTTTAAAGCTTGTGATCTGAGCTCTAATGGCATTTGTCTTCGAGACAGAGAAATATTTCTTGTAGAATGCCAGGGCCAGTGACTTCCAATCAGTGATCCCGTTAGCAGCTCGATCCAGGTCTCTGTACCACTCCCTTGCAGCATCATGAAGAGAGAATATGAACATGGTCTCCTTCACCTGGTCCTGGGTCACACCGGTTGGTGGGGGTATGGAACAACAATAATCAATGAAAGTCTCCATATGCTTAGCTGCATCTTCATTTGCAGATCCCCCAAATTGGTTTCTCTCAACCAAGTTGATATAGGACGGTTTCGGCTCGAATTTTCTATCCGTCCCTGGTAATGCGAATCCCTTATAGAGATTCTCAGCTGTCGGCTCAGAGTGACTGGCTATACTCGCTTCTTCAGCCATGTCTGGAGATGTGACGGTCTCAGCTGAAGAAGTATAAATAGGTGACGAAGGTGGATCCTCCTCAAAAAGCTCGTTCTCGTAGTAACTAGACAGAGTACTCAGCTCTTCCTCTGTCGGCAATACTCTAGATGATCGTCTCAACTCACGCAACGTCTTCTCAATCTCAGGATTGAACGGTAGTAATTCACCACCCTGTGACCTGCGCATAAGAGGAAACTACAAGAAGAATATGAGAATAGTTTAAGGAACAAATGCCCCTTAAACTAAGAGAAAGACTAAAAATAGAAACAACTTAAAATTTTAAACAATTGCCTCCCCGGCAACGGCGCCAAAATTTGATGCCTGTCGTTGTGTGCACCAAAAATAATATTTATAATACCTATTAAAACTAACAGAAGCTAGTGGTAACAGGGCCGAACCACAGGGAGGCGATGCAATCAATAGTTGTCTGATTTTAGTCTTTAAAGTAACAAGTGTGGAGGTTTGATTTGATTTGGTCTATAGCTAAAGACAATAAAAGAAAAGTAAAGTAAATAAACGGATGAAAAAAAATATTAAAAGGGTGCTAAGATGGTCGGTTCACTATAGTTTCGACGCCAGTAAACTAGGTAGGTCTAAAAGAAACACGTGAGACGGGAAAGTGAGAAGTCCTCTCGGTCCATTCTTACAGGTAGCATCTTTCGATCTCGCTACAGGTCCCTAATATCACTAATACTAACTTTCGTCCTGAAAAGTGGCTAAAAGGCTAAATTAACTCATCTCTCGATCTTATTAATTTAGTCGTCTTAATTAGGTAGGCTATCTCCCTTCCCTATCTTTCGATCTTTATTGGGTCGGTCAATTCCTAGGCATTCAACTAGTCGCGTGCACTCGATTCGTCAAACATAGCAATTTAATTAATTAAAACGAAGGTGATCTCACGTGGCCGGTCGATCGACCAAGGCGCGATTCAGGTCTACTATTCTAATACCGCCTACTTCTACAGATTCCCTACATCCTAGCACAAGGTATTTAGCTACTCATGACTATGACGAAAACAACAATAAGATTAAGGAATAAAACTACTGAATTCATGATTGAAATAATTAAACAAACAAATAACATAAGACGATAATTTCGGCTTCGGGAAACTAATCTATCAATTCTATACTATGAGTGAAAATAAAGCAGCGAATACTCAATAGTAGAACAGAGAAATACCGATTGGAAGTAGGAATGAAGACCAAAACCGAATGCAAAGAATACTTTATTGACGGAGAACAACTAAACTAAAGAATTAACCCTAATGAATTTGATGATCGGAACTGAATTAAAGCTTGATGATTATTCTGAATAACCTAGGTTACGTTATATAGAATATTGCGTAACACTTATTCCTAAACCTAATATACCATGGGCTTTGGAAATCTCGTTTTATTAATTCACGTCCGAATCAACGGTATGGTCGATCGACCATAGCAGCCGGTCGATCGACTGAACTATGCTAAACAGTAGCTCCTGTAAGTCGTGCGTTGGTCGATCGACCATGAAGGCCAGTCGATCGACTGCTTTAGCTGATAGTCCGCTTCAAATTCTTCATAAAATTATCTTTCAGGCCTCGAAATGCGCACTAAGCTCGTTCCTTGAGTAAATACTTCACGTCGAATGCAATGCAAGGTACTCAGGGACGGATTTAGCTTGATTTCCGCTGGATTCTTCACATTTCTGCAATAATGTACAAAAACACGAAAGTAGACGGAAATAGGGAGAATAGTAGCATAATCTACATAAATGAGCCCTGAAATGCGTGTAAAATGAGGTGTAAAACATTATATTTAAAACACGCATCACTCAACATGGGTATTGGATACCGGTTGTGGTTCTCACCTTTGTAATCATTACAGGGGCTTAGAAACGTGGAAAAGCTAAGCAAGGGTGATGTGAATCTCCGACTAGGAAATAGAGCTAGGGTAGCCGCCACTTCAAGAGGGACTTATGTACTTGTTTTAGCTAATGGCTTTGAGTTGTACTTACATAATTATTATTTTGTAACTTCTTTATCTAAGAACATCATTTCCGTTGCCATGTTAGACATGGAAGGTTTTTCTTTTGCTATTAAGAACAATTGTTGTGTAATTTCTAGAAATGACTTGGCCATAGGCCAAGGCACTTCAATTAATGACATTTATCTTCTTGAAACTTCTAACTCAAGCAAAGATATCTATAACATGCAATCAAAATGACTCAAAACAAGTGACCCAAATGAATCGTACATTTGGCATTGTCGATTAGGTCACATAAATGAAAAGCGCATTAGTATCAACTGGTGTAATTAAATCATTTGGTTTTCAATCATTTGGTATATACGAATCATGTCTTCTAGGGAAAATGACTCGTAATTCTTTTAGTGGTAAAGGAACAGGAGCAAGTGAATTGTTGGCCCTTATACATACCGATGTATGCGGTCCAATGACTATCACCGCTAGGGAAAATTATGACTACATCATCACCTTTACCGATGACTTAAGCAGATATGGGTATGTGTACTTAATAAAGTATAAAAGTGAAGCTTTTGATAAATTCAAAGAATTTCAAAACGAAGTAGAGAACCAATTGAACAAGAAGATTAAAGCACTACGATCCGATCGTGGTGGTGAATATCTTAGTAATGAATTTGATTCACACTTAAAAGTATGCGGCATTGTGTCACAACTCACTCCACCTGGTACACCACAACTAAATGGTGTTGATGAGAGGAGAAATCGAACCTTGCTTGATATGGTTCGATCAATGATGAGTCAAACTGATTTTCCAGATTCTTTTTGGGGATTTGCCCTTCAATCGGCCGTTCACTCGCTCAATCGTAGCCCGACAAAAGCCACCGAGAAGATTCCATATGAGATGTGGAAAGGGAAGGTCCCTAATTTGTCTTATTTGAAGATTTGGGGTTGTGATGCTTATATCAAAGTCAAGACCGACAATAAGCTAGCCCCAAGATCCAAAAAGTGCATCTTTGTAGGTTATCCAAAGGAAACACATGGCTTTTACTTCTACATCCGTCATGAGAACAAAGTGTTTGTGGCTCGTGAGGCTATCTTCTTAGAGAATGAGTTTATTTCTAAGAGACAGAGTGGGAGAAAATTTGAACTCGATGAATTTCAAGAGCCACAAACTGAAGAAAAGATGCAAGAAGATGTTCCTTCGTCGTCTAAATCTGTTGTTACTCCTTCAGAAAGGATTAGTCGCCAACCCGATAGATACGTGAGTATCATCGAGATGGTTGATGATATGGATGTCTTACTTTTGGAAAGTGATGAGCCCGTAACCTACAAAGCTGCAATCTCTAGTCCAAATTCAACTTTATGGCAAGAAGCCATGCAATCCGAAATAAATTCTATGCATGAAAATCAAGTTTGGGACTTGGTTGATTTGCCTAAAGATGTAAGACCTCTTCAGTGCAAATGGATATTTAAAGAAAAGATTGGCATAGAAGGACATGATGATATTTACAAGGCAAGGTTAGTTGCAAAGGGTTAACCCAAGTTCATGGTCTCCACTATGACGAAATTTTTGCCCTCGTAGCCATGCTAAGGTCCATTCGGATTATGTTAGCGATTGCCGCATTTTATGACTATGAAATATGGCAAATGGATGTCAAAACCGCCTTCCTAAATGGGTATTTAGAGGAGGAAGTGTACATGACACAACCAGAGGGTTTTGTAAATCCGAAAAATCCTAACAAGGTATACAAGCTTAAGCGATCCATCTATGGTCTTAAGCAATCATCAAGAAGTTGGAATCATCATTTTAATCATGTGATAAAAGAGAATGGTTTCACTCGAAGTGTCGAGGAACCGTGGTTATACATGAAATTAAGTGGAAGTAAAGTTGTCTTCCTTATATTGTATGTAGATGACATACTGCTCATTAGGAATGATGTACCAATGCTTACCTCTGTAAAGGGGTGGTTGGGAAATTATTCCCAGATGAAAGATTTAAGAGAAGCACAACGCATATTAGGTATCTGGATCTATAGAGATAGATCTAAAAGGATATTGGAATTAAGTCAAGAATCTTATATTGATAAGATTCTTCGACGTTTCAGCATGGATAAGTCTAAGAGGGGTCTTATTCTAATGGGCAGTGGAATTACCTTGAGCAAGTCTTAATCACCCACTGAACCTCAAGATGTTGAGCGCATGAAATTGATCCCTTATGCTTCCGCTGTTGGATCAATCATGTATGCCATGAAATGCACTCGTCCCGACGTCTCATATACTTTGAGCATGACAAGCGGATATCAAGCCAATCTAGGTGAGAGTCATTGGATAGCTGTCAAGAATATCCTAAAATACTTAAGAAGGACTAAGGATTCATTCTTGGTATTTGGAGGAGACTACGAATTATGTGTTAAAGGTTACACTGATTCGAGCTTTCAAACCAATAGGGATTATATGAAATCCCAGACTGGCTTTGTTTTCATGATTAATGGTGGTGTGGTTAGCTGAAGAAGCTTCAAAGAGTCTGTCATTGCGGATTCTACAATGGAGGCTGAGTACATTGTAGCATCTGAAACTGCCAAGGAAGCTGTGTAGATAAGGCAATTATTAGAAGGACTAAAGGTAGTTCCTTCCGCCATAGATCCTATCACGATCTATTGTGATAACTGGGATAAAACTCTCAAGACTCGAATTTTGGACGATTAAGACTCGAATTTTAACAGTGTAACAGACTGTTTGATTGTGATTAAAATGACTAAAACAAACACAAATAACATTGATTTTTGAAAAAACCTCTAAGGACTTGACTTGGACACTTGAATGAACTGTTTTAAGGACCAACAAACAACACAAGGACAGTTTTTAAAGCTAACAAACGACTCAACCAAAACAAGGCACGAAACAGCCTGTTTTGGATGAAAATACGACCTTAATTAACTTGAGTAATTTGAATGAAAACAACGGAAATAAGATTGTAATTTAAATGCTTATGAACTAAACATTCAAATAAAAATTTCCACAGGGACTTAAAATAACGGAAACAGAAACTTTGGGACTGTTTTGACACGAAAACAAGAACAAGTAACCGGGATATGACTTAAACTAGATCACGAAGCAGGTTTAAGCCTTGGAATTAAACTCAAGATCACAAAGCAAGAGTTAATTCCGCCTCAAACACTAAGTAATGAGGGCTTTTCTACACTAAGTAAGAAGAACATTGATTGAAAACTTCAGTTTCAAACGCATATTTTAATTCATTCAAATCTGATTTTTACAAAGAGAAAAGAGCTCCTTAAATAGAGTCTTTGTTGCAATCCTAGCCATTCATCTAAAGTAGCATCTAAGGCTCACAATGGTCTCCTAAAGAGACAATAAAAAACGGCCCTAAAGGCCTTACGAAGCTGAAACTAAAAGGCTAAAAGACAAGTACATAAAGAGGGTTGTTTGCATAAGTACAAGTTTCCTTTGGCATGCTCCATCTTATTTATCATAGAAGGACTCCTTGGCAGCTGGTTGTGGACCATTTAGACTGAGTATAGGACCCAAGGCAGTATCAGAAGTACTTTAGAGCTTGCTTGGACAAAAGAGGAAAGCTTCAAAGCGATGTTTTGCACCTTTCTCCAAAACCGCATTCATTGTGACCACTCGGTTTGGTGCTGTCTTTTGTATCTGATTTAAAACCTTTTAAGATTAATTATCCTAGGCAAAAAGGCTCTAAACTCATAATAGAAGAGTCTTAGGCCGGAAAATGGCATGTGTTTTTAGACGAAATTGAAGTTGGACCTCGATTTTGGCGAAGGACCAAAACCGGGTAAAAGGATGCTTGATGTTGTTGCCATTTTTGCTTCAATCCCTCCCTCTTCAAAAGGACTTGCCCTCAAGTCCTAGAAATCATCCTCCTCAATCTCCTCCTAGCTTGGATTCAAGTCCCCACCATCAAATGTAACATGAATTCCCAAGAGATGAGCCTTGTATTTGTTGAACCCAATTTGCTTGATGACTTTGAAAGGACCTTCTTCACTTGCTATGGACTTGTTTTTCCCTTTCTTAAGGACTCTTTGCTTGCTGATTTGAACCCACACAAGGTCTCCCGGCATGAATACTTGTGTTTTCTTAAGAACCATGGACATTTCTTTGCATTTGGTGGCCTTAGCTTGGATGGGAGGTTCCTTTTCAACTCGTTTCTTGACTCTTTTCCATTCCTCAACAAATGGCTCAAAAATTTGTATTTGGGCAGTCTCATTGTCATGGCTATTGCTACTAGCCTTGCACTTGAATTCAAATGAGCTAGTTAAACTTGGATTAGAGAGTGTAGTAGGCTCACATTGCAAACCTTCAAAGAAACCCTCGGTTTGATCTTTCCATTTGAGTAATGCTTGGACCCTTGGCTCCTTGCACTCATCTCCACGCCATCCTCCCCTTGACTCACCTTGTCTTCATTGATCAATAATACTTTCTTGGGTGGTTCAAACATGGACTCAGGTGGTAGGGGTGCTAGCACAACTTTCTTTGAACCAAGCTTGAAAGTGTAGGTGTTGTCTTGACCATTGTGCGTTGAATCTTTATCAAGCTCCCATGGCCTACCAAGTAGAAGATGGCAAGCATCCATAGGTAGAACATCACAAAGAACCTCATCAACATAGCTCTTGCCCATGGAGAAGGACACTAGGCATTGCCTATCCACCTTAATTTCAGCCCCTTTGTTGAGCCACCTCAACTTGTAAGGATTAGGATGATCTTGTGTAGGCAAAGAGAACTTCTCAATGAGATTATTAGAAGCCACATTGGTACAACTTCCTCCATCAACGATAAGATTTCAAAATTTCCCTTAAATGATGCACCTAGACCTAAAGAGTTGTTGTCTTTAGTTTACTTCCATAGGTTAGGTACTCAATGCTCTCCAAATGACCAAACTCACTCCCTCATCCGGTTCTACAACAATGGCAACCTCCTCTTTCTTCTTAAACTCCTCACCATCATCACAAACAAGTATTTTATTCTCTCCCCAATGCACTACCTCAAAGCTACTAAGTGCTCTCTTGTTTGGACATTGGTTAGCAAAGTGACCAAAGCCTTGACATTTATAACATTTCTTCAAAGATGTGGTGTTTTTGTGTGAGCTCATAGGAGGTCTTTGTCAAGAGTGGGGAGTTTGTTTTGAGGGGTTGGTTCATCAACCTTGGCCTCGGTTTGGGTGTGGTAGGGGGCTGTTTTGGCGGCTGTTTTTGTGGTGATAGCTCTCCCCTTTTCCAATTTTTCAACCCTCAAAGATAGGTTCACGGCCTCCTCAAAGGACAACACTTGATGCATTCTTTCCTTACTAGCAATCTTAAAATCCAAACTCTCAATAAACCTAGCAATCTTTTGTTCGGGTTGTTCATTGACTTCACACTGCAAGGTTAATTGTTCAAAGTCTCTAAGGTAAGACTCAATGGGTTGTTGGTCTTGTTTAAGTTGAGTGAGCCTAATAAACATGTCTTGAGTGTAGTCTCTAGGCACAAACTTATCCTTAAGTTTCTTTTTCAACTTAGACAATGACTTAGTAGCCTCTTTACCATCTCTTCTTCTCTGATTTTTCAAGTTTTCATACCAAAGAGAATCATAGCCTTTGAGTTTCAAGATTGCAACTTTGAAAGATTTGTTATCCGAATAATATTTAAACTCAAAAACTCTTTCAACGGTTCTAAGCCAATCTAACAAATCCTCGGGGTTTAGACTACCATAAAAATCAGGGATTTCTACTTTTATATCCTTGTTGTGCTCTTGTTGAAAAGCCTCGGCCATAGAGTCCTCCGAATCTGAAAATGGCTCCTCTTCTTGGACACCTCGGCCTCCTCTTCCACCCATGTAAGCACGGCCTCTACCTCTGCCCCGTGGTGGTTGTCCTCTTCCTCTTGGTGGTGTTGCAATGTTAGCCATGATAGCATTGAAGGAATCCAACAATAAGTCACATTTTTGAGAAAGTTGAGTGACTTGTGTTTCGATTCCGATAAGCCTCTCTTCACTCATGGTTGTTTTTTGTGTTTTTGAAGGTGGTTAAGGTATGTAATGAACTAAAAACCCAAGACTAACACAAGATGGAATTGTGTTATAACCTTGCTCTGATACCAATTTGGGATAAAACTCTCAAGACTCGAATTTTGGACGATTAAGACTCGAATTTTAACAGTGTAACAGACTGTTTCATTGTGATTAAAATGACTAAAACAAACACAAATAAAAATGAATTTTGACAGAAACTCTAAGGACTTGACTTGGACACTTGAATGGATTGTTTTAAGGTCCAACAAACAACACAAGGACAGTTTTAAAAGCTAACAAACGACTCAACCAAAACAAGGCACGAAACAGCCTGTTTTGGATGAAAATAAGACCTTAATTAACTTGAGTAATTTGAATGAAAACAATGGAAATAAGATTGTAATTTAAATGCTTATGAACTAAACATTGAAATAACAATTTCCACAAGGACTTAAAACAACGAAAACAGAAACTTTGGGACTGTTTTGACACGAAAACAAGAACAAGTAACCGGGATATGACTTAAACTAGATCACGAAGCAGGTTTAAGCCTTGGAATTAAACTCAAGATCATGCAGCAAGAGCTAATTCCGCCTCAAACACTAAGTAATGAGGGGTTTTCTGCACTAAGTAAGAAGAAAATTGATTGAAAACTTCAGTTTCAAACTCATATTTTAATTCATTCAAATATGATTTTTCAAACAGAAAAAAGCTCCTTAAATAGAGTCTTTGTTGCAATCCTAGCCATTCATCTAAAGTAGCATCTAAGGCTCACAATGGTCTCCTAAAGAGACAATAAAAAACGGCCCTAAAAGCTATACAAAGCTAAAATTAAAAGGCTAAAAGACAAGTACATAAAGAGGGTCGTTTGCATAAGTACAAGTTTCCTTTTGCATGCTCCATCTTATTTATCATAGAAGGACTCCTTGGCAGCTGGTTGTGGACCATTTAGACTGATTATAGGACCCAAGGCAGTAGCAAAAGTACTTTAGAGCTTGCTTGGACAAAAGAGGAAAGCTTGAAAGCGATGTTTTGCACCTTTCTCCAAAACCGCATTCATTGTGACCACTCGGCTTGGAGCTGTCTTTTGCATCTGATTTAAACACTTTCAAGATTAATTATTGATGCGAGTCATTTATATGATGTTTTACACCCCATTTTACACGCATTTCAGAGATCATTTATGTAGTTTATGCTACTATTTTCCCCATTTTCGTCTACTTTCGTGTTTTTGTGTAATATTGCAGAAATGTGAAGAATCCAGCGGGAAATGAGCTGAATCCGTCCTCGAGTACCTAGCATTGCATTTGACATGAAGTATTTACTCGGGAAGCGAACTTGGTGCGCATATCGAGGCCCGAAAGACTAATTCACGAAGTTTTTGAAGCGGACTACCAGCTATAGTGGTCGATCGACTGATGCCTATGGTCGATCGACCAGAGCACGACTTCCAGTAGCTCCTGTACAGTGCAGTCCAGTTGATCGACCGGTCACATTGGTCGATCGACCAAGCCGTTATTGTGACGCAAGTTAAAAGATCGATAATTAGAAAGCCCAATGTATTTTTATGTTTAGGAATTGACCAACCCGATAAGATCGAAAGACAGGGGAGGGAAATAGACTACCTAATTGAGAGGACTAAATTAATAAGATCGAGAGTTAAGTTAATTTAGACTTTTAAATCACTTTTCAGGACGAAAGTTACCATTAGTGATATTAGGGACCCGTAGCTAGACCGAAAGATGCTACCCGTTAAGAATGGACCGAGAGGACTTCTTATTTTACCGTCTCACGTGATTATCTCAGACTTGCCTAGGATACTGCCGCCGAAATTATAGTGAACCGACCATCTTAGTATGCTTTTATTATTTCATTTCATCCATTTATTTAGTTTACTTTCAATTTCATTGCCTTTAGTTATAGAACAATTCAAAACAAATCCCCACATATTTGTTACTTTAGACTTAAATAAGACAACTATTAATTGCATCGCCTCTCTGTGGTTCGACCCTGACTGCCGCTATCTATAGTAGTAGTTTGGACACTATAAATTTATCTTTGGTACTCTACGACGGTATCAAATTTTGGCGCCATTGCCGGGGAGGCAATTGTTTAAATTTTTAGTTGTTTTTATTTTAGTCTTTTCTCAGTTTAAGGGACATCTGTTCCTTAAACTCTTCTTATATTCTACTCGTAGTTTCTTCTTATGCGCAGGTCACAGGGTGGTGAATTACTACCGTTCAATCCTGAGATTGAGAAGACTTTGCGTGAGTTGAGACGATCATCTAGAGTATTGCCGACAGAGGAAGAGCTGAGTACGCTGTCCAGTTACTACGAGAACGAGCTATTCGAGGAGGATCCACCTTCATCTCCTATTTCTACTTCATCAGCTGAGACTATCACATCTCCAGATATGGCTGAAGAAGCTAGTATAGCCAGTCACTCCGAGCCGAAAGCTGAGAATCTCTACAAGGGATTCGCATTGACAGCTGGGACAGATAGGAAATTCGAACCGAAACCAGCTTACATTAACCTGGTTGAGAGAAACCAATTTGGGGGAGCTGCGAATGAAGATGCAGCTAAGCATATAGAGACATTAATTGACTACTGTTGCTCCATACCCCCACCAGCAGGTGTGACTCTGGATCAGGTAAAGGAGACAATGTTCTTATTTTTGCTCCGTGATGCTGCTAGGGAGTGGTACCGAGATCTGGATCGAGCTGCTAATGGGATTACTGATTGGAATTCATTGGCCTTAGCGTTTTATAAGAAATACTTCTCTGCATCTAAGACCAATGCTATTAGAGCTCAGATCACGAGCTTTAAACAGGGTCCTGATGAAGATTTTCATGAGGCATGGGTCCGTTTCAAGAGACTGGTGCGAACTATTCCGCACCATGGGTTTGAGAAGTGGTTTCTGTGCAACCAATTCTACAATGGTCTTTATGATGATCAGAGAGCTATCCTAGATGCTGCAGCTAATGGGAGATTTCAAGAAAATAGCGGTGAGACAAAGGAGTGGAAAATCATCGATGACATAGCCATCCATAAAGCTGAGCATGGGAATTCTAGAGGAAATCAGAGGAGGTCAGCTGAATCACCCTTGTAGCTGTAATAGAGGCCCTTCATGCGAGATTCGACAAGATAGACTTCGGGGGATCCCAAAAAGGAGGTATATACAAGGTTAATGCTGTTTCAGACGGTCCCTTTTTATGCAAAAGATGTGGAGCTGAGGGACATGTCTCAGATTTTTGTCCCAGTTCGACTGAAGTATGTGCTGCCTTTCAACATTATAGGCAGACTGGTACATATCCCGATCCCTCTAATGTCCACCCTAATTTGAGGTGGACCAACCAGAATGTCCTTAATCCGGGTCCACAGCAGTAGCAGCAGAATTATGTGCCCCCTCATAAGCAGCAGCAGCCATATCAAAAGCCTCCGTATATCCCTCAGCAGCAGCAGATCCAAAGTTCCGATTTTACTGAGTTGAAAAATTTGTTGCTAAAGGAGTCCCAAGCTAGAGAGGTCGGGATGAAAATGTTGGAGAGCCAAATTGCTCAATTGGCTAGCAAGAGTGCAACTCGAGCTCCGGGGCATTTACCGTCGCAGCCGGATAAAAAAGAGACCCTTAATGCAATTACTTTGAGGAGTGGGTCTACCCTTGATGGGCCCGCTATGGTCGAGGAAACTACTGGAAAAGATGAGGCGGAACCGAGTAAGAAGAAGGCAGTAACGAACAGTGGCAAGAAAAAGACGACTAGCAGGTATATCAGTCGATCGACTGATACACCTGGTTGATCGACCACTCTGCACAACAGTACAGGTTCTGGTTCTGAAGAAGCCAGTCGATCGACCGACCTACCTGGTCGATCAACTGAAAACGCTGCTGATGTTGAATCTTTTCGTCCTCCAATGCCAAATAACTTGAGGGACCATTTATTTCGGGGTACGACTACTCCGAAATTAATGAGGCAAGACCCAAATGCTGATGGGTCTGTCCCGGTTCCAAAGTATGACCCAATGACGATTAATGGCTCATTATTGAGACGGTCTGAAGAAGTTTCAAGCTACAACAAAGACAAGGTAGTGGATTTTCAGCCTAAATCCACTGATGCCGGTATGAGAGACTTAGAGGAGAGGGCCAAGTTGCTTCTTACAGCCCCCTATCCAGAGAGATTAGTGCCGACAAAGGAACAGGTATCATTTAACAAATTTGAAAATGTTATTCGTAGCTTAAATGTGCAAGTTCCTTTCTTAGAATTGGTTAACTAAGTGCCTGCTTACATGAAGTTTATGAAGCAACTTTTGTCTAAAAAGAAGTCACTTGGTACTTTGCAATCTGTCGCACTAACTGAGGAGTCATGTTCTTATTTAACTCATACTGCACCCCATAAGCTAGAAGACCCAGGTAGTTTTTCAGTCCCATGTAATATTGGCACCTTTTCTATTGAGAAGGCATTATGTGACCTAGGAGCCAGTATTAGTGTCATGCCTTTGAGTCTTGCTAGGAAGTTGAAATTGACTAGGTTTGCAGTTACCAACATGACAGTACAGATGGCTGATCGTTCTGCGGTCCAGCCTATAAGAGTCTTAGAGGACATTCCTGTGCAAATAGGAAAGTTCTTTTTCCCTGTTGACTTCGTTGTGCTAGATATGCCCGAAGATGCTCACATACCTATCATTCTGGGTAGACCATTTCTACACACTGCTGGTGCAGTTATAGATGTTGGCTTAGGGACATTGACTTTTAAGGTAGGGAAACATTCCATTGTCTTTGCCCAAACAGCTAAGAAGAAAGACCCCATGTGGCCAGTAACTTGTAATGTGGTTTCTGAAAAGAAATCCTATTTTGTGCTTTTTGATATGCCTGCCCTTATGCCTATTCCTGTTGTAACACCTCCGCCCCAGATTGGGAGCAAATTGGAGGAAGGTTCTTCGGTTTTGGATATTGCAGGAGCTGGTTTGGGGAAGGAAGAGCCGCATGTTGCTCCAGCTGTGAAAGAGCCAATCGTTCAAAGAGGCGGCTTAGGATGTCTTAGCTATGACACTGATGAGGAGCCTGATGAGGAGCCAGTTAAAGTGACGGAGTCCGATTTGGATTTTGATGAGCCAGACGAGGTTATTGATTGGGAAGATATTAGAGGTGTTGATCCGTTGAGTTCTGCGGAAATTGGAGTGGCTAGGAGCCCCGCTGAGGAGATGAGTTCTGTAGAGGCTACTTCTTGTAGCCAGAAGCCGAGCAAGTGGGCCATTCCGTGGCCATTCTTGATCAACTATTAGTTGATTTACTTTTCTAAAAAGACACTTTATTACTTTCGTTAAACTTTCTTTTTATTGCTTTTATGTGCGCGAGACTTCGCTTTAATTTAGTTTGCTTAGGATTTACAGACTCTAGACTTTACATTTAGGTTTTGCGAAATTTTGGGCGCGTTATTATGTGCGTTTACAGGTTTATAGACCATATTAGCTCGAGTTATTGAGCTAATGCGAAGAAATCAGAACTTACAGCAGGTTTTTCAGTCGATCGACTGGCCATCTTGGTCGATCGATCGACCGCAACAGCTGTGGCTATCGTTCGTGTCACCCTGGTCGATCGATCGGGTGATGTGGTCGATCGACCGCTAGCGCCTTGCCAGACTATTTTCGATCACTCCCCTGCTGTGTTTGGTCGTTTTGCGGAATTGAGGGAGTCTTCTCTTCACTTTATTCTCCGACATGTTTCTGTTTTCTTCCGTTTTTTAATTTTTCCACATAATTACCGCTTCAACATTGCTTTCTCGGAATTTTGCGTGGTTATGTTTGTCTTTTCAGGTACTTATTGGTAGCACTGCTGGCTACTGAAACCTCCTAGCTCACGCTGGTTTGGGGAGGTTTCCTTTTGCTGCGCTTAAAGTCTTGTGAGTTTCCGAGTTCCATTTCATGTCCTTTTAGTTAATTTTTCGCAAATTCTCGTTTCCCTTTTATTTCATTACATGATTTGCACAACGGGGACATTGTTTGATTTGGTTTGGGGAAGGGTTTTGCATAGCATTCATATGTTTTTGCATTCACGTTTAATTATTCTGTTTGCATTGTTTATTTTCATTTCCCTTTTATATACAAAAAATTCAAAAAAAAATTGAAATTTTTTTAAAAAAAAAATCCACAAATTGCACGTTTATTTCGTTTATTTTAGCATATAGGTTGAGTCGGAACGGTAGTATTTCAATGATGACATTGCATTTTCATCTGTTTATGCCTAAACCGTGCTTAATTGACATGTTATTAGTAGAATCATATATGCATAGTCTACGAGTTTTCGTTAATTTACTTGCTGGACTTGAGACTTGACTTAAATTTTGGAAAACTACTTATATTTCTGAGTTTTAGAGCTTATAACTGGTGTCATTCATGATTAGTTCATTTAGGATGTGAGTAGTTACTCCTTATGAGACATGTTACACAAATTTGCATAAATATGAACTTAATCTGCTTAATACCTGTATGCATTCGGGTTCATGGTTAGTTGACACATGTGGAAGAGGTCACCCCTTTATTCATTTCTCCCATAAGCTCCACACTGCCAGAAATAGCCTTTTTGTCCTGTTAACTAATCCTACACTTAGCCTACCCTTGTCAAGCTAGTAGTTTATGTTCTTGGGATTGTTACTTTGTTTTTGGTACCTAATGCTCATTTTGCGATGATGTTGGGAAGATGAAAAAGGAAAGAAAGAAAGAGAAAAATAGAATTGAAGAAAAGAAAAAAGAAAAGAAAAACAAGTTCGAACTATGGTCGGTCGACTGGACTCATTGGTTGATCGACTGACGCCCGAGAAGAGGAAGAAATCAAATCGCATAATTCAAAGTCTTTATTTAAATGGCGATTTTTTCTCCCATGTTGCATTCGTATCTTATGGGGAGTTGACTAATTATGGAGATTGTGAGATTTGTGCTTGCTATTAGCACCGTTTCGATTGAAATCTTGAGCAAGAAGTTGGATGTTTTTATAATTTGGTTCCCTTAGTTACTAGCTTGGCTTTTACTCTGTTTTTATCCAAATTTATTTTAGCCTCTTCTTCCCCATACCTCACATATTCATATTTACCTCGGCATGTGTCATGGTCATTTTTTTGGTTGAAATGCATATGTATGGTTGTAGAGATTATTTTCATATTAGATTGCAGACATGTTCTTATAGGTCGTAGTTAGGTGAGAGTCATTACATTTACTTCTTTCTATCTTTACATATATTCACCTGTCCTATATTGTGATTTGAGCGACCCGTGAGAGTCCATAATGATAAGTCTCTATAGTTGACGGTTCAACAGTTCTTAACGACTACATAACTCGTTTGCACGATTCACATTGCTAATTGATTGTTAGTTGTTGCATTAAATTGGTTTAGGCTTTACAGTTTGCATTTCGCTCTGAGATTAAACTCGTTCCATTAGGTTTTAGGATCGAGTCTTGTTCTTGCTTGGGGACAAGCAAGGGTTTGGTTTGGGGAAGTTTGATGCGTGTCATTTATATGATGTTTTACACCCCATTTTACACGCATTTCAGAGCTCATTTATGTAGTTTATGCTACTATTTTCCCCATTTCCGTCTACTTTCGTGTTTTTGTGTAATATTGCAGAAATGTGAAGAATCCAGCGGGAAATGAGCCGAATCCGTCTCCGAGTACCTAGCATTGCATTTGACATGAAGTATTTACTCGAGAAGCGAACTTGGTGTGCATATCGAGGCCCGAAAGACTAATTCACGAAGTTTTTGAAGCGGACTACCAGCTATAGTGGTCGATCGACTGATGCCTATGGTCGATCGACCAGAGCACGACTTCCAGTAGCTCCTGTAAAGTGCAGTCCAGTCGATCGACCGGTCACAGTGGTCGATCGACCAAGCCGTTATTCTGACGCAAGTTAAAAGATCGAGAATTAGAAAGCCCAATGTATTCTTATGTTTAGGAATTGACTGACCCGATAAGATCGAAAGATAGGGGAGGGACATAGACTACCTAATTGAGACGACTAAATTAATAAGATCGAGAGATAAGTTAATTTAGACTTTTAAATCACTTTTCAGGACGAAAGTTAGCATTAGTGATATTAGGGACCCGTAGCTAGATCGAAAGATGCTACCTGTTAAGAATGGACCGAGAGGACTTCTTATTTTCCCATCTCACGTGATTATCTCAGACTTGCCTAGGATACTGCCGCCGAAACTATAGTGAACCGACCATCTTAGCATCCTTTTATTATTTGATTTCATCCATTTATTTAGTTTACTTTCAATTTCATTGCCTTTAGTTATAGAACAATTCAAAACAAACCCCCACATATTTGTTACTTTAGACTTAAATAAGACAACTATTAATTGCATCGCCTCTCTGTGGTTCGACCCTGACTGCCGCTATCTATAGTAGTAGTTTGGAAACTATAAATTTATCTTTGGTACTCTACGACGGTATCAATTATCCTAGGCAAAAAGGCTCTAAACTCATCATAGAACAGTCTTAGGCCGTAAAATGGCATGTGTTCTGAGAAGGAATTGAAGTTGGACCTCGATTTTGGTAAAGGACCAAAACCGGATAAATGGATGTTTGGTGTTGTTGCCATTTTTGCTTCAGATAACAGTGGGACCATCTTTCAAGCTAAAGAGCCCAAGTCTAGTAACAAGTCTAGACATGTACTTAGAAAATTCCATGTAATTAGAGATTTCATCGAAAGGAAGGAAATTGCGTTATGTAAGGTTGAGACAAATGATAATATTTCAGATACCTTAACCAAGCTTTTATCACAGGCTAAGCATGCCCAACATGTAGTATCCATGGGTCTTAAACACATGCCAAATTTGTATTAGATTATGAGATATGAAATGAAAAATGTTGTTTTAGTTTGTTCATATATGATAATCGCATTTATCGTTTGAGTTTCATTTTAAAACTCTTTCATTTATTACTTTGTTATATCCTAATGGCTTGTTGAGACAATATTGAACCCCATTAAAGTGAACTAGATTAACATAGTATTGGCCCCTAGTTACTTACATGAGGTGACGTCTCCAAGTAACTAGAGTGTGAGTCGATTTATGGCTAGTTCAAGTGCCATAGGGTCATAAGGGATGATATCACATAGGCAGACTGTATGGGACACTATGTCAGGCAGTGACCGCTTATAGAGTTCTGGCAATTTTTATATAGCCTGGTCGTGGCGAGAGCTACTATAGTATTCTTTTGAGTCAATTCTTAGACTAAAGATTGTTCACCCAAGGTGGCACAGTTTCTAAGTGACTTAGATTTATGCTCTACGACTTTCGTAACTGAGGTCAAATGGGCATCTTTGGGTCATGAAGAGCTGTGGCTATTCGAAGGGAACAATGCGATAGGAATTGTCCACCCCTTGTCAGGGTTATTTAATATCTCAAGGTCACTCGAGGAGTAGTGAACTGAAAATGCGTGGCCACGCTCGGAAGGTATCCACGGTAGATAATTCCTGTCAGACAGTTACTCTCCAGATCGAGGAAACCACTCAAGATATGATCAAATGCAAGAACGACCTGCAAGACACCTTGCATTGAGTGGGAGATGATGTAATAGGACAAGAGAATTGGTGACACACACTTGTCTCGAACAAGTGGGAGATTGTTGGAGTAAGTGTCCTAAAAAATAGTGCGATCACATGATTAAATCTCATAATTAGAATACGGAGGGGATGATTCAATAATATTGTCAACTGATCAACATTAATCGGTAATGATTGGCTAACTAGAGTTTGACATTACTGTCGTTTAACGGTGGTGATCAGTTGATCCCTTAAGGTCACACCTATAGGACAATTCCCTTAATAAATAAGTTGATTAATTGTATGTCGATACAAGTTAATCAATTCCTTAAATTTGAACAATTCATTTGTGAGTGAGAATATTTATATCTTATTGTAATTTGATTAAATAAGATTTATTTTAGTAATTAAAAGATTTTATTACTAAAATTCGTTATTGTTTGTGAAACAATTAAATTAAGAATGATTGATTAATTATAATTGCAAAATATTGTGAATTATAATTATATGACCCATTTTATCTATGTGATCAAGAATTACTAGACAATTAGTTATATGTAATTCGATTAATGTATATAATGATATTTATTTGATAAATATGCATTAAATTAATTAATAACATGTTACATGCTACATGTGACATATTGTGTGACAAATGACAAATTGACAAAATAAAATGGGAGTCCATTTTATCTATAATAACCGAAAAAAGGGAGGGACTATAGGTTAGTGGGTGTTTTATTTAATTGATTAATAAAGCACAATCATAACCTATTTTGAAGTAGCCTTGCATCTATAATTCTTGTGAAGAACCAAAACAAAAGTGAGAAGGCCATGCATTGGCCTTCCACCACTGCCAAACCGACTCCCCCCCCCCCTACTTAGAGAATTGGTTCTCTATTTTTCATTCATACAATTTTCTATAATTCTTATCATCTTCTCTCACTTCTCTCTAAAATAGTTTTAGATGATATTAAATTGTTCATCCATATTCTAATATTACAACATAATATTACTAGTGTAGTATTATAAATATATAGAATTATTAAGGATATCTTATATATTAATCTAGTTAATTAGTATATAAGTTTTAAGGGTTTTGTCTTGGGGTGCAATTTTTAAGGAGTATCTCTACACTTGAGGTTGAAGGATCATCTATTATTGTTAAGCTCAAGAACAAGTAAAGGTAGGAGACCTTACTTGTACCCAAAAATTCGAACCATATACAATGTAAGAAATGTGATTTTCTCCTTTTTTTTTTGTTCATTTTGTTATGCATGCAACTAGATCCACTAGTATATAAATTATGGGTAATTTATAAAATGGTTAGACGAGTCTAATAGGGGTATATGAACCCAACAATTGGCATTAGAGAGCTTTGGTGTTGCATGCATAATCGGTTTGGTTTTTCCGAGTTAAATGTAACTTAATTAAAACTAATTATCTTGTAATTTATGTGATAAAGCCATGAAATTATTTTGCTTGTTATATATTCTGGTTCTAAAATGTTTTTAAGTCATATTGATGATTTATGGATGATTATTGCTTATTTTAACGATTTTTAGTAAAATAATTACATTTTATTGAGTAAAATGAACTTTTATTTACTAAAAATAGTTCAACTTTACTAATGGCCATGATTTTTAGGTATTACCTCAAATGCATATTTTGCATATTGTATGTAAAATTTCGGATCATTGTGATTAGTTTTGCATGTTTTATAATTTTTATGTGATAAAAATGGTATAAATGGAGGTTAAATGACTAAAAATAGTTAAACTTCAAAATAGGCCATGAAATTTTAATATGATGTCACATGCTTATTTTACAGATTGTATGTAAAATTTGAGATAAATGTGATTTATTATGCACGATTTATAATTTTAATGATTAAAATGATATAAATAGTGACTTTTTTTTAGCAAAAATAGCTTAAATGAATTTTATGGCATGAAAGTTTTCCCTAATATTGTATATATGATATGAACATCATATTTAAAGTTGCATGATTAATTTTGATTGATTTAGTATGATTATTTATTTTTATGTGATAAAATCGATAAAAGGGCAACTTTATTAGTCATAAAAATAAATTCGAAATTTTTGGTTGAAATTTTGCCATTTCCAGGTTCTGAAATTTTTTTTAAGAATGTTCAAAATTTTTATTTTGATTTTTCCATAATTTTTATGTTTAATTTGGATTAAATGGTAAAAGTTATGTTTTATACGATTTATTAATGAAATAAATTATAAATATCACGTGGGAAAATTTTATTGATTTTTTGGAATCTTGGTAATATTCCAGTATTTGCAAAATGTGATTATAAATTTTTCCAAGTTTTTATGATTTGTTGGAAATTATGAAATAATTGTTATGATTAAAAGAAGTTTAACAAGCAATAATTGAAAACCAAGTTGAATTATAGTCAAAAATTGAGTGAAGACTAATTTTGAGTCCTTAGAAGGTTAGGATAATTAACTTGGGCTTAAATTTGATTTAAGTATTGATTTGTGATTATAATAAGTTACTATCACGTATTTCCATAGAACCGAATTATATACGATATAAGGTTTAAGTAGGGCGATTTGGCACATTAATTTGGCATGTTAATCACATATAATGCCGTATTTTTTTATTGATGAATGTCATATTTTATTTATGTAATTTTGAATTATTTAATTTTATCGTAGTATGACCTTAGTTTTAATCGGTATTACCCGCAATGTAAAGGAATACCGATTCGGTTGTAATTTTAATGTGATCTCGTATCACTTTTATTTTTACTAGTTTTTCACATTACAAATGTATAATAGGAATAGCTATGTATTTTATTATTCTTTTATTTTTACTAGTTTTTCACATTACAAATATATAATAGGAATAGCTATGTATTTTATTATTATTTGTAATTCCGGAGTTCCTTCAAGAGGGTGCCATGCGGAAAGGCGTTCCGATCAAGACGATGTTACCTTGGGAAGCGTGCCACTTGAAGTTCAAGGGACCAATGGAGTTGGTTTCCGAATTTGTAATAGATTATTTGATTTTCTATTTTAGGAAGGTCATACTAGGAAGTTTATTTATTGCTTTTGCATTTTTCATTATATGTTGCATGCATTGCCAAATGACCATAAACAACACATGCATATCATATCGAGTATTCAACCGTGTCAATTATAATGATCGTTAGTTCGAAAATTTAGTTCACTTAAATTTGATAGATAATAAATTGACAAGACCTTCATTTTAAAAGATTGAGACTTAGCCTTACCAAATAGTAGGAACCCATGAATCCCAATTTCATTAGGGGTACAATACAGTATTGAAATATTATACCGGGGTGCTTTCTTTGACGTTGGGTAAGTGGGGTAATAAATAGTTATTACACTTCGAAATTTGGTTGATCTCAACGAAAGTATTGGAGGGACCGTTGTCTCAATAGGTTCGGGCTAAAGATGAACTTAACGTAAATTCATCGACCGAGAGTTCTAATTGTAGAATCGGTTAAAAGGGTTATCCCACCAAGATTATATTAGCAAGAGGTGTAGAGGGCCCGTAGGCTCACATCCAAGATTTAATATGAATTTTGGGTCTCGGAATCATTTATATAATTGGGTGGAGGTCATTATATAAATGCTAACGCATGCTAAAATGTTTTAGATATAGCGATGAATGTTTAATTTTCCCACCATTTCGTTGTTTTTAATGTTGTTCTATTTCATTACTCCTACTCATATGCGATATCATTCATTTGTAACACGAGTCTCCGCTAAAACACTATTGCTAACGACAAATAATCTCTTTCTAAAATGAACCATATCATAGGTTGTGGACTAGCTCCATAAGAATCGTTCTATTCCATAGAACTCAATAGGAATTGTCCTATGCAAATATAAGATTAGCATCTTAAAATCCTAACATACCTATGTATGATTTCTTGTGAAGAAATATAACTAGAGGTAATGATTAGTCAAAATATGTTTTGATAATTCTTCTATGCATCTATGGTTCAAAAGTCTTATTGCTCAACCTAAACACTTGTCATCAAGCACTTAAGTTGTTAAGAACATGACAATGTTTAATTGGTAAATTAATTTGTTAGAAATTTTGATTTACCAAAATACCACAATAGAGTTCATCCTTGTGAAGGATTAACTAGGAATTTATATTAAGATAAGTCTTCATCAAGTAGAAATTCTTGAAGTCAGTGGGAGCAATAAAAAACAAGTACCTGTCTTAATTGTCTTAATTGTTAGACACTAAAATAGAGACAAACCCCAAATAAGTAAAGATCAAGGAAGTTGGTTGTGTGACTCCAACATATTCCTTCTTGAGTATCTATGACATTGACATTGCATTATTACCAAATACCACATCATCAGTATTAGATACAAATTTATGAATTTCATAATATTTGGCATTATCATGTGATGACTAGCAAGATTAAATTCAGAAATTTACATGAATGGAATTAGGGTAGTTGCTATTTCATCCATGGACATATAAATGTTATAGTGTAATCATTTTAGTTTTGTATTTAGAAATATACCTCAATAATTGTTATGATGTACACTAACTCTAAATAAGAATATAATTCAAGTTATTGTATAAAACGCAAAGGGTTTCTCAATTATGCAATTAAAATAAGCGTTGTGCCCTAACATACCACCATTAAGTTTATGGTGAGACCATACAAATTAAGGTAATTATATTCAAACTAAAAATAAATGTCATATATATTATATAAGACTCAAGTTGGTGATCCCAAATTATTTCTCATTTCTTGATTGAAAGTCGCATTAAAACTAGTTTTGACAAGTATCCCACACCATTTGATTGTGAATCTCATGAAATGTGTGAATCTTGTATTCAAAGCAAGATGTTTCGTGACTTTTCTCAAAAAGTATAGCGAATATAATAAGTTATTCACCAAATTACACTTCAATGTGCATGGTCAAATATATTTTCAATCTGAAAAGGTCATTATTACTTCTTCTCTTTTACCGATGAACTAGGTAGATACTTGGTATCCACTTAATGAGGTAAGAAGAGAAATTCTTTGAATAAGTTCAATGAATGTTTTAAAAGTATCAAGACCTAAAAATTATAAAACCAAAGTATTAGTACTTTGTTAAGGTGGGGAACAATAAAGTGAAGACTTTTACTTGCACCAAAAAGAGTGTGATATGGTATCACAAGTTCACCTTCTTAAACACATAATATTATATAAGGTGTGTTAGAAAGTGACAAATAATCCTATACGATATGATTGAATCTTTACTATAAAGTTGGAAGTAGTTTCTATCACAATCGGTCTAGTATTTATTTATTCCACTAAAACAAAACATAGTTAAAGCAATCAAGTACAATTCATATATGATATGATTAGGCATGGTACCTAAGTTGTAACTTGGGCATGTGACTTTCTAACCCAACTATCACGAGAACAAGTTTGTGGCTCGTGATGCTGTCTTTTAAAGAAAGGAGGATTATTTCTAAAAGACAGAGTGGGAGAAAATGTTCAACAGCCACAAACTGAGAATAAGACGTAGGAAGATCTTCCTTCTTGGTCAAAATCGGTAATTATTGATTCAAAACCTAAGTGGACATGAGTCATGTTATTTTTAGAAGTAACAATCCTGAAACTTATTAAGATGCTTTATCTGGTTTCAACTCTACAATAGTCTGAAGTGAGCATAAACATGAAGATGTTTATTTAGCTTGGTTGATTGGTGATAAAGGGTTTTGTACGCAACAACAACGCCTCATTGAATTCGGATATAATTTGACAGTTGGATTATATCATTTTGAATGATGGAAGACTTAGGAGAAGAATAATACATCACTAAGGTATCCAGACCTATAAAGATAGTTCTAAGAGGATATTAGCGTTGAATGAATATTCTTATGTTAATAAGAATCTTGACAAGTTCAAAAGTATTGAACATGTAGAAATTGAATCCACGTGCTTCCGCTGCAGGATTAATTCATTACGCTAAGATTTATCACCATTATTAAACTTCGTATACTTGGAGTATGACGAGAAGTTATAAATCGAATCTTTGAGAGAAGTCTCTATATAGCCACGTAGTTCATTAGTTAGTACTCAGGAAGTACTAAAGAGATGAAGCTAAGCATTTAGAAATGAGATGGATTTATGTGCAAGGAGTTACACAAAAACCATATTCTAAACACATAAGGATGGTTAGAGAACCATCTTGGCTATATTATTTAAGGAGGATATCTGCTAGAAACATCCTAGGCAGTTGAACAATGAGATATACACATCGGAATTGAGTACACTTGCAATAATGAGATATGCAAGAAGGAATTGAAAGGATGATATTAGGATTTGGTTTTATAAATTGGAGGAACTATGGTAGTTCGTTCCAATAACCGAAGGTCCTATCCCTACACAACGTGAGGACAATAGGAGTTATTTAAGGCAAGAGAGCCTATATCTAGATTGGATCTAGACACGTACTCAAAAGGTTTTTATAATAAAGATTATACATAACAATGGGAAATAGTATATTGTAAGGTTAGGAAGAGTGCAAGGTGTTGCTGAGACTTACTAACCAAAGGCCTTTTCACAGGGTTAACATGATAATAAGTCATGTCATTTCAATTGAGTTAAAATGTGCAATTACATACAATATTATGTATGAATTATAGATTATGTACTAATTGATATGGAATCAATTTTACATATGTGATAATGCATTCATCGTTTGAGTTTTATTAAAAAACTCTTTTATTACTTTGTTATATACAAATAGGTTGTAAGGACAACGTTGAACCCTATTAAAGTGAACTGGATTAAGATAGTATTGGCCCCAAGTTGCTTATATGAGGTGACATCTCGAAGTCACTAGAGTGTGATGCGATTGATGACAAGTTCAAGTGCCATAGCATCATAAGAGATAACTAGTCGATCACATAGGCAGACTGTATGGGACACTCTGTCGGGCAGTGACCGCTTATAGAGTTCTGATAATTTTTATAAAGCCTGGTTGAGGCGAGAGCTACTATAGTATTCTTTTGAGTCGATTTTTTTACTAAAGACTATTCGCCCAAGTCGGCAAAATTTCTGATTGACTTTTATTTTTGAACCAAGTCATTCTATCAAAAGGGGTGAGTGTGCATCTTTTGGGTCATGATGAACTGTGGGTGTACGAAGGGAATAGTGTGATAGGAATTGTCCACCCCCTTGCCAGGGTTATCTAAAATCTCAGGGCCACTCGAGGAGTAGTTAACTGAAAATGCGTGGCCACGCTCGGAAGGTATCTACGGTAGATAATTCCGGTCAGACAGTTACTCTCCAGATCGAGGAAACCACTCAAGATATGATCTAATGTAAGTACGACCCGCAAGACACATTGCATTGAGTGGGAGATTGTAATAGGACAAGAGAACTGGTGACGCACACTTGTCTCGGACAAGTGGGAGATTGTTTGAGTAAGTGTCCTCAACAATAGTTCGATCACATGATTAAAAATCATAATTAAATCTCATAATAAGAATACGTAAGGGATGATTCATTATATAGTCAACTGATCAATATTAATCGGTAATGATTGGCTAACTAGAGTTTGACATTACTGTCGTTTGACGGTGGTGATCAGTTGATCCCTTAAGGTCACACCTATAGGACAATTCCCTTAATAGATAAGTTGATTAATTGTATGTCGATATAAGTTAATCAATTCCTTAAATTTGAACAATTCATTTGTGAGTGAGAATATTTATATCTTATTGTAATTTGATTAAATAAGATTTATTTTAGTAATTAAATGACTTTATTACTAAAATTCGTTATTGTTTGTGAAACATTTAAATTAAGAATGATTTATTAATTATAATTGCAAAATGTTGCGAATTATAATTATATGACCCATTTTATATATTTGATCAAGAATTACTAGACAATTTGTTATATGTAATTTAATTAATGTATATAATGATATTTATTTGATAAATATGCATTAAATTAATTAAGAACATGTTACATGCTACATGTGACATATTGTGTGACAAATGACAAATTGACAAAATAAAATATGAGTCCATTTTATCTATAATAATCGAAGAAATGGAGGGACTATAGGTTAGTGGGTGTTTTATTTAATTGATTAATAAAACACAATCATAACCTATTTTGAAGTAGCCTTGCATCTATAATTCTTGTGAAGAACCAAAACAAAAGTGAGAAGGCCATGCATTGACCTTCCACCACTACAAAACCGACTCCCCCCCTACTTAGAGAATTGGTTCTCTATTTTTCATTCATACAATTTTCTATAATTCTTATCATCTTCTCTCACTTCTCTCTAAAATAGTTTTAGATGATATTAAATTGTTCATCCATATTCTAATATTACAACATAATATTACTAGTGTAGTATTATAAATATATAGAATTATTAAGGATATCTTATATATTAATCTAGTTAATTAGTATATAAGTTTTAAGGGTTTTGTCTTGGGGTGCAATTTTTAAGGAGTATCTCTACACTTGAGGTTGAAGGATCATCTATTATTGTTAAGCTCAAGAACAAGTAAAGGTAGGAGACCTTACTTGTACCCAAAAATTCGAACCATATACAATGTAAGAAATGTGATTTTCTCCTTATTTTTGTTCATTTTGTTATGCATGCAACTAGATCCACTAGTATATAAATTATGGGTAATTTATAAAATGGTTAGATGAGTCTAATAGGGGTATATGAAACCAACAATTTATTTTTATAAATGATGACATTTAATAAGTAAGTATGCATTAAAATGACATATGTCTCATTTTATGTCACATATCACACAATAATACAATTGACAAAATTGACAAAATAAAATGGACTCCATTTTAATAAATGGACCGAAAAATTGGAGGGTTTATAGGTTAGTGGGTGTTTTATTTATTTGTTAAATAAAACACAATGATGATCTAATACTAAGTAGCCTTACACCTAACTTCTTGTGAAGAATAATATGAAAAGTGAAGGCCATGCATTGGCCTTCTCTTGACCCTCCAAAACCGGCACCCCCCCCCCCCCCCTTTTTCATTCAACTAATTCACAATATATTGTCTTGTGTAATTTTATTCTCTCTCACTCTAAAAATAGTTTTAGAAGCTCAAAAATATTGTTCTTATTTTTCTAATAACAAAATATACTGCTAAAAGGTAGTATTAATATAAGATTAGAAATATTATTTAAGGTATCTAATTTATTATCTAGTTAATATATAAATTAGATTTAAGGGTAAAAGTCTTGGGTGCAATTTTTAAGGAGTATCTCTATACTTGAGGTTGGAGGATCATCCACTAATTTTAGCTCAAGAACAAGTGAAGGTAGGAGACCTTACGTGTGCCCATTTTTGGATCTTACTACAATGTAAGGAGAATTGTTTTCTTCTTAATACTTTTATTTTGTTATGCATGCACTAGATCCACCACTAGTTTAATGAGTAAATTAGTTTCATTATTAGAAGAGTCTAATATAAAGGTTTATGGAACTTTCAAAAGCTACATCCTTGTTGCAAGCTATTTATGTGGAAATTGTTGCACAATGCTCTACCAACAAAGGACCGCCTATTAAAGAAAGGATTGCAAGTGCCGCCACATTATATTTTATGCAAAAGGCTCAACGAAACAACAGATAATCTATTTAGGCATTGTGAGATGAGTCAACTCATATGGAAAAGTGGAGATCTAGGAATATGTGCGTCTATGAACCAACATATAGCTCTACCAAAATGGACGTCAGATTTTATTTTTATCTTTTGAAGAATAATCGTCAGGGTTCTAGGTACAGTACAACCATGTTCTATTCCATATTATGGGCCATTTGGCTACCTAGAAATGATATTGAGTTCCGAAAGAAGAATGTTACTTCACACCAAATACTAATTCGAAGTAAGGAGCTTGCACATCAGCAACTACTCTTATTTGACGATACAAGGATCAATAAGCAACTAACACATAGCAGAACTCGAGTACAATGCACCAATAATGATGCTCACCGAATACAAGTTGCAGCAATTCGAGGTAAACATTATGGAATTTCAGGAAATGCTTGGTTTTCCAAGGACAATCATGAAATATATAGAAGAACGACAAAGTCGTCTACACTAATTCATGTGCTATCAGCATCATTGCTCATGGTTGTGCAATGGGCATTAAAACACAACCATTCGGAAGCTATCTTTCTCATACCTTCTCAGCAACTTGTTGAAGCTCTTAATCCGAAAGCTAATTTTTCGGTACATATTTGCAATACAATAGACAAAATTAAGGAGTATAGCCATAAGTTTAATAAGTGTTGTTTTCGTTTTTGTAAGATCAATGAGGTTAGAATTGCTCACAACTTAGCAACTATTTACTCAAGATGTACTTTATGTAACTCGTCACTCTTGTAACGTACAATATATTATATGAATGGATCGCTTTATTGTTGTCAAAAAAAAAATTCATCTCCCAAAGCTCTAAATGTGCACATTAACAAATATATATATATATATATATATATATATATATATATATATATATAAATGAGATCCTATAAGTCCACCGTTTTAAGGTGAGTCCTTGAGTCCATATCAAAGCCCTTAGATCTAGTAAATGGATGGTTGAGATTAAATCAAAATAAATGGATGAGATATAAAAACCAACAAACCCTAACTCTCACATCTCTCCCACTCTCATTTCACTGCCTCCACAACTCTCTCTCACTTTTCTCTCTTCCTCTCATCTTCTCTCCCCTCCAATATTCATCCACCAACTCCGGTGGTACCACGCCGCCACCACACCTTTCTACTTTTCCTCCCGTCCTCCACTGCCGCGATCCACACCACGCTGCCCACTCCGATATCTTGCTGACGCCGTCCCGAGTTGCTGCCCGCGCCGCCACCATGGCCAGCCCCTCCCTTCTTCTCAAATCTCGTTTTATTTGTGGTTTTTTTTTTCAGTTTTTGTTTTATTTTGGTGGCGGTGGTTGTTTTTAACGGTGGTGAGTATTTTTTTTTCTTTTTTGGGGGTGGTGAGGGGTGTTGACGGTGGGGATTGTTGTTTTTTTCTTTTTTTTTCTTAGATCTCATTTTTCATTTTTTTCAGATTTCGTTTTTTTTTTCTTTTTTTTTTTTTTCCCAGATCTCGTTTTTTAATTTTTTCTCAGATTTCTTTTTTTTTTTTTGGTGGTGGTGGTGACGGTGGGTGTAATTGTGTTGTTATTTTTCTTCTTCTTCAGTTTTTCGTTTTTTTTAGGGTTGGTTGTTGGTGGTTTGATGGTCGTGGTCAGAAGGTGGAGAGGGTGGCGGTGGTCAAAAGGTGTTGAGGTGCGTGCTGCAGGTGGTCGGTGAGAAAGAAGGGTGGTCGTGGTCGTGGTGGTGATGGTCATGACTAAAGTTACACTCTTATCGGATTGAAGTTACACTCTTATCGGATTGAAGTTACACTCATATCGGATTAAAGTTACACTCTTATCGGATTGAAGTTACACTCATATCGGATTGAAGTTACACTCATATCGGATTAAAGTTACACTCTTATCGGATTGAAGTTACACTCATATCGGATTAAAGTTACACTCTTATCGGATTAAAGTGGCACTCATATCGAACTAAAGTTACACTTATTATGACTATAGTTACAATCGTAAATGAGTAAAGTTACATAAAATTGTGTTAAAATTATAAAATTTCAACATGAATTAAAAATTACATAATTTTAAATTTTTACATAAAAAATGACTTTAAAAATTAAAGTTACATCCTTAAAATACTAAAATTACACTTGTAAAACAGTAGAGTTACACTCACAACGGATTGAAGTTACATAAATCATTAAAATTACATAAATTTAAATTTATATGTTTAAAATAATAATATATAACATAAATTTAAATTTATATATTAAAAAATGGCCTTAAATGATTAAAGTTATACTTATAAAGAATTAAAGTTACACTTATGGACTAAAGTTACGCTCATAAATTAGTAAAGTTACACAAAAAAAATGAGTGGCTAGGATTAGGATTTAGGGACGCAACCAAAATTGTGGACTATATATATATATATATATATATATATATATATATATATATATATATATAGAGAGAGAGAGAGAGAGAGAGAGAGAGAGAGCATCCGGTGAGTCCAACATCTTAGGTGAGTACGTCCCGTAAATGAGGACTATTGGATCTAAATGGTGGCGGAGCCAGGATTTGAACTTAGGGGGGGCGAACGACTAATTTCATAAGGTACATAAGAAAAAAATTCGGAAATTTAACTAAAAAACTTCAAAACTTTCATCCGCCGGGGGGGGCGACCGCCTCTGCTAGCCCCCATAGCTCCACCACTGGATTTAAAGATCCAACAGCTCTCATTAAGCCACGTCGCCCCTAACAATTTGTCAGATTATAAAAAGCAAACAAGCTGTCATCTAAGCCTCATAATGATAATAAAATTTCTCTCTCTACAAACCTAACCCCTCTCTCTACTAACTGAAGGATTGCAAAACGTGGAATCTTTGTATATCAAAAATTTACACAATTTCCTCTCTTTTACTAAAAACCTCCAAAATCAACGGAAATATTCAGTAAAAATTTCACGAAATCCTTAGAAAATCAACTCAAATTCTTCAAGTCGTTCAATGAAGATTCTATTACTTCCGTTTTTCACACAATAAAGAGGTACAAATCAATGATCTTTTCCTTTTTTATATAATTTTCTTGTGATTGATGTTATCGCATGTTAATGTTGATGTTGTTGTTTTTGATTGATATGAACAAATTGTTAATGTTATCACATAATTTCAAATTTAATTTGTAAGTTGTTATTGTCCCTTTTGAATTATATGAAGAAAATATTTAATTTGATTGTTGATGTTCTAGATCTAGGGTTAATATTTTGCTCGAACTGAATAATTCATTTTTCACCAAAAAATTAGGTTTAATTTAATTGTTGCTGTTTTAGATCTAGAATTATATAAATAAACTGTCAATTGATTTTATGTTCGCTTTTTCGAACTTAGAAATTGAAATTTAAATTCTCGTTTCATATTGTTGTTGTTGTTGTTGTTGTTGTTGTTGTTAATATCGACTTTATGTGTTCCAACTGTTTTTGCGAAAAATTAGGGTTAAGACATGATAAAATTTAGTGATAATGTTCGTTTTATTTTGTACTTGTTGAATTGCGATTTATTAAATTAACTTCCGTAACATACTCGACACCTATTACTGTAACATTGTTACTGTAACATTGTTACTGTAATATTGTTACTGTAACATTGTTACTATAACACTGTAACATTATTACTATAATATTGTTACTGTAACATTATTACTGCATGCCATGATGTTGTAATTTTGGAGGAATCATTCGGTAATGTTGAACTGAACCTGAAATATTGGCATAACATTATCGTATATTTGATATTGTGTGATTTAATCTAATTAAATTTATTGGTATAACATTGTTATTAACTCATATGAGATGTGGATCGCTAATGATGGATTATCGGCTTTCACATATATTTTAATTATTAATGGTTCAATAATGTTTTGTTTTGAATGTCAGCAAATTTGAAGAAGAAGGTTTGAGAAATGAACCAACATAAAACAAGCCGCGCAAAGCGATGGTGTATACAAAGAAGAGAAAGACACCGATAAATCAGTTATGAAGATAGGAATGAAAAAAGAAACTTTATTGAAGTTGAAATGCTAGTAGAGACTTTTTACATTATGTGTGATTATGATGTATATTTGCTGTAAACTTTTCACATTATTGTGATGTGATATTGCAAAACATTGTAGCATATCATGGTCAGTTGAACTATGTGTATTCACTTGCGTTTTGTTGTGAAAATAATTTCAGTTTGAAATTTAAACATTGTTTTTGTGTTACTTTGACGAATCAATGTTGTTACAATAACATAATTAGTGAACAAATGATGTTACACTAACACCGTTACTTTAATATGTTTAAAATTAATCTTTAACATTACATTTCAGAACTACATTATACACCTTCTTATATAATAAACGAAATAATTAATTTTTATTGTAACATTAATGAATCATTTTTTATACAGTAACACTGTTACAGTAATATTGATCTACCTTGAATATGTTACAGTAACATTATGTTACACTGATGAATGACTGATCTTACTGTAACACTATTACTATAACATGAGAGAATAAGAATTTGTTGTATCAGAAATAGAAGGAACGCACAAAGTTCTCTAATAAACTAAAGCAACAAAGTGGTGGTCACCATACAATAAGCAACATTAGACTATATGGCATGTTTGAAAAGATGACAATACAATCTTAAAGTAACTAGATAGGCTATATGGGATTCGAACCCATACCTTTGTGCAAACTTTGCACATTGCTCTCCCATTTGAGCTAATAGCCTTTAAACTAACAATTGGATTCTAGGGGAACTAGTACAAGAATATAATACATATAAATCAAGAATACTTGGAGAAAACATGATAAACATTGTCAATGACTAATATAGGACAATGTTGTTACTGTAATGAAGTACTCTTGTTACTGTAACATTATTACAGTAACTAAATACATAGATCAAGATTGGATCCAGAATTGGAAATTAATCTTGCCGTAACACTATTACAGTAACTAAAGACATAGATCGTCCACACCTTAACTTAAGTATATATATATATATATATATATATATATATATATACATATATATATATATACATATATATATATATACATATATATATATATATACATACATATATATATATATACATACATATATATATATATAGCTTCTTGACATAATACTCCATTACTCAATGTCATTACTGGCCCAAAATTAATTTCAAGGATTGTTTAAATAATACCTAGCATATGTATGAACCATGAAGTTCATACTCATCAACTTGATGAGAAATGAGAAAAACTAATCATAAATTTGCATAATTTCAAGTCGATCTATTAAAAATCTAGTTTGAAAATTCAATTGAAAACAATCATAAGCAAAAAAAGCAAGCAAAATCTCCAAATTAAGTTTAATTAATCAACTTGTAAGAGTATAATACTTAGAGAACAAAAATAATTCAGTATTACGCCATCAAAGAGCAGTCAGAATTGTATAAAAAATCGGTGTAATCTAAAGCCAACTAATTCTCAATTATTGTAACACAAGGCCAACATTAAACTGTTACTTTAACACATTAAACTGTTACTGTAACACATTAAACTGTTACTGTAACATCATTACACCATTACCATAACAAAGTTAAACGAAGCAGACAATTTCGTTAGAGAATAATCTAAATCCTTCTAAATTGATTGACCTAAGGTTAATCTAATATCTGCAAATTAATGCGAAATAAGAGACAAAATTAAAAAAACTGAAAAGCTCGCATAAGAAGTGAATAATAATTGCAATTTATCTGTAAACCTACAACAATTCAATCCGAAAATTGCATACGAACAACAAAATACCTAAATTTTATGAGATTGAGCGAAAAATCTTCACCTCAAGTTTAAATAACAAAATTTTACACTATATCGCACGATTCTTAGTGATAATTGAAAATTAAAATAGGAGGAAAAATATCTTCGTCAGAATTGCATATTATATCACACGATTCTTAGTGATAATCATCTAGATCTATAAATCCAGGTATGAATTTTACTATGCCATAACCCTAATTTTGTTGACAAGCACTAAGAATACATATAAGGATAGTAAACAATATAAAGACGGTGTTATAACATGAAACAATTCATAAAATCGCACAAAAACATGTATGTCAATTTAAAGTCAACAATAACTAGAAATTAAAATAGAATTATAATAGTGGCGTAAAACACGTTCATGAACTCTAAAACACACGCAAATTAGGTTTCAACATTCATGTGTGTAATTGAGACGAAAAAACGTTGATAAAATAAAAAATAAATTGGAAAATCACGAGGAAACTAACCATGAAGAAGTACCGAAGATGATTCACAAGAAAGACGAGCTACTTATTTGAGATTCGAAAATTAATTGGTGAATCGTCATTGTTCTGGCGTGAATCTCCAGATTTGCAGGAAGTTTTAATTAAGAATATTTGAGAAATTATAATTAGGTTTGAATAAATTGGGGGAGATTGTGTTACTGGAGGAATACGTAGAGTTGGAGAGAATTCATTTAGAGAGAGAGGGAAAGAAGAGAGAGAAAGTGTGAGTGAATTATGAGATGTTAGATTGAGTTAGTAGGTTTATATACCTTATCTACAATTAAATCTCAGACCTTCATTGTTCATAAGATCTAATGGTACTTATTCACGGGATGGACTCACCTAAGATATATGGACTCACAGGATGCGGTTTATATATATATATATATATATATATATATATATATATATATATATATATATATATATATATATATATATATATATATATATATATATATATATATATAGAAGAGATCATGTAAAGCCATGTATATGTATTGAGTCCATAAGTTCTATTATGAGTCATTGGATGGAGGGAGATGGAGGGATGAGATGAACTCACCAAAAGGTGGTTAAAAGCCTAATAAACACACTTCACTAATCCACCTAATTAAACACTAATTTGCTATATATTTGTTTCCACTCACTCATTTCTCTCTCATCTCACACATTTCACCCACCTCCTCTCTAAAGCCCCCAAAAATAAAAATACCAAAAAAATCCAAATAAATAAAAAACCCCAAAAAATAAAAAAACCCAAAAAATCCAAATAAATAAAAAACCCAAAAAATCTAAATAAATCAAAAAACCCAAAAAAATAAAAAATCCAATTAAATCAAAATCGTTTTTCCTTATACACCACTACCTCACCCAACACCATCCACCCACCGCCACCGTCTCACCACCCGATCTCGTTTCACTTTCAGTTAAAGTTTTTTTTTTTTTTTTTTTTTTTTTTTTTTTTTTCGGTTTTGTGGTATATTAGTTGTTTGGATTTTTTTTTTCTATTTGTTAGTATTAATCTTAGACATATTAAAGTTATTATAATGCATATTTTGACATTTTAAATATCGTCTTGTTTTTTATTTTTTCAAATGTCGTTTCTTTAAAATTCGTCTTGTTATATAAAATTTTCAGTTTTAGTATTTAAATTTAAATGTATATTTATTTATTTTTTTCTCAAATTTCAATGTTTATAACTTCAACCTCTTGTTTTATAAAATTATTTAAAATCTCGTCTTGTTAAATTTTGTCTTATTTTATGAAGTTTTCAGTTTTAATATTTAAACTTCAACGTCTATAACTTCAATTCACATTATGTACAACTTCAATGCACATTATGTGCAACTTCAATCTAATCTTCTTATTGTGTTGGTTTCAAATCTGAATTTATATTTATACTAAAGTTATACAATTTTGTACTAAAGTTATACAAAAAATCATTAAAGTTATAATATTATGGACTAAAGTTACACGATTTTGGATTAAAGTTATAAAAAAAATGAATAAAGTTATACTATTAAGGACTAAAATTATACAAAAAATGACTAAAGTTATACTATTATAGACTAAAGTTATACAAAATGTGTACAACTTCAAAGACATTTTGTACAACTTCAATCAACATTAAGTATAACTTCACTGACATTATATATAACTTCAATCCACATTGTGTGCAACTTCAATGACATTGTGTTCAACTTCACTGTTATTATGAATAACTTTAGTGCATATTTGTATAATTTTAGTCCAAATTTGTATAACTTTAGTCCATATTTGTATAACTTTAGTCCAAATAACCCTAGTCCATAAAGTGACATTATTTAGTCCAAAATTGTGCAACTTTAGTCCAAAAATGAAGAGAAATGAGAAGAATAAGAGGTTTAATATTTTAAGCGTATAACTTTAGTCCAAAATTGTATAACTTTAGTCCAAAATTGTATAACTTTAATGCACGCAGTGTATAACTTTAATAGACAAGTTGTATAACTTTAATGCACCCAGTGTATAACTTTATTAGACAAGATGTAGAACTTTAGTCCAAAATTTGTGTAACTTCAATTTATACAATGCATAACTTTAGTAGTTAATAGTATAACTTTATTTTGATTATTGTATAACTTTAGCCCAAAATATGAAACTTGAAAAATAACAAATTAGAAATTAAAAACAACAAAGATCAAAAATTAGAAAATACAATACAATAATAAATAATCTAACAAAAAAATATAGTTGAATGAAAAAAGTAGATCTGAAAAAAAAATAAAAAAAAAAAAATCAAACTTTTATAAAAGAAAAAACCAAAATCCAAACCAACAATACTAGAAAAACAAAAATCCTTATCTAAAAAAAAACCATAATATGTAAACACTGAAAAAAGGCCAAAAAAATAATGAAAAAAAAAACCGAAAGACATCCCATAAACCAAATTCTCAAAAAAAAAAAATAATAGTGTATCCAAATTCTCACAAAATTTATATATCGTGTGTATAACTTTAATGCACGCAGTGTATAACTTTAATAGACAATATGTATAACTTTAGTCATAAAAATTGTAACTTTAATGTTTCAAAGGTAAAACTTTAGTCGTAAATAGTGTAACTTTAATGTTTCAAGGGTATAACTTTAGTCATAAAATGTACAACTTTAGTCGTAACTCGTAAATAAACAAACAATACTAGATCTAAAAAAATAAAGCCATTATCTAAATATCAAATTGTAATATAAGACATATTTGAAATAAAAAAAATATAAAATAAGTAAATAACAACACACAACAAAATAGGATAAATTGTATAACTTTAATTTTTGAAGAATATAACTTTTGTCGTAAATAGTATAACTTTAATGTTTAAAGGGTATAACATTAGTCGTAAATTGTACAACTTTAATGTTTTAAGGGTATAACTTTAGTCGTAAATTGTACAACTTTAATATTTCAAGGTATAACTTTAGTCGTAAATAGTGTAACTCAACTAAAAAGTAAAACAAATACAAAACAAGGAACAAAAAAAACATAAAACAATTCAACTTAAAAAAAAAAGATCTGCAAAATAACAACAAACAAAAAACCAATGAGAAATGAAAAAAGCGTATAAATTTAACAGATTCCTACAAATAACCAAATAACCAAATACCAATAATAAAAACCAAATAACAATAACAATAATAACAATAACAAAAAAAAACCAACTAACAATCACAAAAAAAAAAAAACCAATCAGAAAAAATTAAAATCCCGACTAGATCTAGACAAAAAAAATATAAGCAAACCCAAAAACCAATCAGAAAAAATAAGCAAAAAAACAAAAGCAAACCATACCAAATATAAACCAGATCTAGACAAAAAAAAAAAAAAAAAAAAACAAATCTGTTACGGAAGAACGAAAAGAAAAAAAAAAAGGAAGAGAGGAGGAGCGACGTGCGTGGCAAGGTGTCGGCAGGGTAGGTGTGGTCGGGTTGTGTTGGACCATATAGCTTATATGTTTATGTTTTGATAATGTCAAGGTGTTTTACATTCTATATACTTGTTGCGTGTAATCGTTTGTTGAGTATCTTAGAACTAACCTATTATGAGCAACAAAGAGGATTGTGACAATTGCATGAGAAGTTCAGGCCTTTGGTCAAGATCAAGCAAATTCAAGATTCATTCAAGTATTATGTGAAGACGAAGCTCGTCTAAAGATTAATCAAGCTTGGATGATGACGTAGCCTACACTCGAAGATCTCCTTGAAGATTAGAATAGTATAGGTGATTATCTCGTAATGGTAATCAAGAGTGAGTTTCTTGATTTAGTAAAGTTATAGCTTTGCAGCTATAACATTACTAATAAAAGAGCTCAATGTTATAGCTCTTCTACTATAACATTGAAATGTTGAGTTTTTATACACGACTTATAAATGTTTTGAAAATTGTTTTATAATTGTTTAATGTTTATTTTAAATGTTTTAATGAAAGTATTTATTTAATAAAGCCCGGTTTAGTGAGGAGTCCGGTTTTATTGTAAACATTAATTGGTAGTTATGATGGATCAACTTATGAGTTTGACTTTACTACTAATTAGGGTTTCCATATAGCCTCTCCTAAAACCTAAATTCTAATTATATATTAAGACTAGGGTTTGCATGATTCACGAGCTTATGGGCCGTGATATCTCGTGTTGCCTAGGAGATATTAGGTAAAGATTTAATTCTATAATAATATCTTTACATATCTTATATATCTTACTTAATATATTTATTTATGATTAGAGATATTCTTGTTCTAGGAAATCTTATCATAATCTTAGAATTTATAGTAAAGATAATATTTGGAAGGATTATATTCTATCTTTTAGAATATTCTTTATTATCTTTCAAGGCTTTTAAGAAAGAGATAATAAAGAAGATATAATTTGTAATTATATCTTATTATTTCGGCTATTAGGGTTTGTGCAAAAAACCGTGTAGCCTACTTCTTCCTTGCCTATAAATACTTTGCTATTTACAACATCTAAGATAGAGAACTTAAGCATAAAAATTGTTTTCATCTTTAAAAAGCAAACCGTGTGTTTTAAAGCAGAAAAACCGATTTGCAATTTTGAAAGGTCGTGTGTCACAAAACTCGCATACTCGTTCTTCATTTATCGTTATAAGATAATAGTGCGTAATTGATTTCTTACTTGTTCATTAACGTGAACCTTTGTTAGAATCATTAGTGCTTTCTTATTAGCGTAAGTTAGTCACTCGAGTATTTAACGGTACTCATTGAGTTACAGCTAGAGTTAGTTGTACGAGTTGGGTTAGTAAATTTGTAATCCGTAGAAAGGTACTAAATTTATTAATCGAGAATAGTGGGCGTAGGTTTCGACTTGTGAAACTAAACCACTTCAAAAATCCGTGTGTCTCTTCTTCTTTTGTTTGTTTCGTTCATCACGTTCATCTTCATTAGTTGATTAGTTAAAGTTTAATCAATAAACTTTAAATAATCAATTACATTAGCATAATCGAAAAAGCTTTTAAAAGGTTTTAAATCCTCAATTCTCTTGAGTATTTTGGATCAATAGACTCTTCAATTGGTATCAGAGCCTCGTGCTCTTGATTGCCTAACCGCAAAGAGGCTGATCTATCTTGTTTTTCATTTATCGTATTGTTTTATATTCCGCTGCCTATCACGTGATAAATGGATTCCAAATATCTCAAGTGTCCCGTCTTTGATGGGAAGAATTACGGATTGTGGAAAAACATGATGACTCACTATGTGAAAGGACACGATTGGGAGTGCTGGAGGATTATTCAAAACGGACTGCACAAAATTCTAGTTGCATTCGAGGAAGGCACTACCTATGAAAAGAAAGAAGAGGACTATGTCGAGGTCGACTACAAGAAGGCCGAAAAGAACTCCAAAGCAATAAGTCTTCTGCAAAACGGAATGACTTCTACCGAGTTTGATCGGTTCTCTTCATGTTCCACGGCTAAGGAGATATGGGATGGGCTTGAATTAGCTTACGAAGGTACTTCCATTGTTAGGAAGCACCGAATTGATTTGCTTATGCAAAAATATGAGCTATTCATCATGGAGCCTAATGAGTCTCTAGATAGTATGTCCGCAAGGTTTTCAAGCATCATAAATGAACTGAAAAACCTAGGTAGGAAATTATGTACTGAGGACATTGCTAGAAAGGTTCTTAGGAGCCTGATTAAGAAGTGGCGTGCTAAGGTCACTGCAATGGAGGAATCACGAGATCTTGAAACCCTATCCTATCAAGAACTCATTGGTGCTCTCATGGCCCATGAAATTACTCTTAACAAAGACGACACTAAACCTAGTCGCAATAAGAGTATGGCCTTAAAGAGCGAAGAAGTGGACTCTGACCTAGAGGATGAAACTGTCTTGTTTGCACGACGTTTTAAAAATAAGATTTTTCGAAATAAACAAACAAAATCATCCTATAACAACAATAACAACAAGTCATTCAACAAAAAGGTTAATGACTCAAAGTCGTCTTTCACAAATAGAGGTTGCTTCAAGTGTGGAGAATCTGGTCATATGATCAAAGATTGTCCAACATGGGAGAAGATAAAGGACAAGACGAAACGTGAGAAGACAAAGAGAGAATTCAAACAAGTTATGATGGCTTCGTGTTGGGGAGACCTTGACTCAGAAGATGACGAGGAATATGAAGACGACGAAGTTGCAAACCTTTGTCTCAGCAGTGTGAGTCTTGACCTAATCTCCGCTAGTGACGATGAAAGCACAAATTCTCATTCAAACTATTGCCTTCTTGGAGAATCAGACGAAGACGATAATGAAGAGGTAAGTTATCTTGAGCTTAAGAAACGTGTTAGGAAATTGTCTAAAAGTGCTTTAATTGAATTATTTGAACAATCTCTTGATAAGTTTCACGAACAGGATTTGGAATTGAAAGATCTAAAGGAACAGATTCTCAAAATCGCGGAAGAGAATCATACTCTCAAGACTAAAGCTAAGAAGTTGAAATCTAAAGTTATAGTTGAGAAAGCTACAACATTAGATTCTACTATGGCTGAAAAGAAGGTATTAGAGTCCAAAGTTATAGCTAATGAAGCTATAACTTCCTACCTAAAGCTTAACATCAAGCACCTTCAAACCAAAGTTATAGCTAATGAAGCAATAACTTTAGAACTTAGAAAAGTCAAAGAACTTTTGGAAACTAAGGTCACATCTAATGAAGAAGTTATCTTAGACCAAAAGAAAGAGATAGATTCTCTTTCAAAGCAATTGAAAGAATCTAAGACCGATATGATCAATGTTAAGAAACACCACACCGATGTTGTGTTCATTCTTAACAAACGATTCCAAGACTTTCGTGACAACTTTAAAAAGGACAATGATGTAGATCACACGAAATGTCAAGAGGAAATTAAAACCCTAAAAGACCTACTTCTACACGCTAGAAAGGTCCATGACAAGTGGGAAGGTAGCACAAAAGTCCTAAACTTCCTAACCGAACAATATGATAATAATATGAAGATGGGGTTAGGACATGAGTGCTACAGCCGTAGAGATCACTCTAAATGCAAATCAACACCTTCGGATTTTGATTTTAGAAAAAGGAAGTATCTTTGATCTTCCGAATATTTGATTTGCAATTACCGTGGTCATACGGGTCATATCCAAATCAATTGTGTCAAAAAGGCTCATGATTTACGAAAAAATGCCGACCATGCCAAAACTGCTGACACAGTTGACGAGGATAAGGAAACCCCCACTAACGAACCTAACGAAGAAAGGAACAATAAATTTCGTTGATTCTATGACATGGCCTTTGACTACTCTAAGAAACCTAGCACTTCACAAAGCCCTTGTAGATCTCAACCTAGTAAACCTACTAACAAGGAAAATAGTCACGAAAGATCTAGAGAAATTCCTAGACCTAGAGAAAACCCTAACCCTAGAACTCCTCCTAAGCGAAACAAACCTAAGGTTAGAAAAACGGTCATTAAACGTGTTTGGATTCGAAAGGATTTAGTATATAGAGTAACTAATCATAAAGGACCCAACTTAGCTTGGGTACCTAAAAACTGTATCTAATCTTTTCTGCAGGAAGAAGTGAAGGAAAACAATCAGTGGTATCTTGATAGTGGATGCTCAAGACACATGACCGGAGACAAGAATCTGTTTCTTTCACTCAAGCCCTTTAATGGAGGAAACGTGACGTTCGGGGACAATAAAAAGGGAAAAGTAATCGGAGTTGGCAAAATAGGAATTTCTAAGTCTCACGCAATCAGTGATGTTTATCTCGTGGATGGTCTAAAACATAACTTGCTAAGCATATCTCAACTATGCGACAAAGGTAACAAAGTAGTGTTTCATACTGATAGTTGTCGCATTATTATCGAAGGAACTAGCAATGTTATTCTAGAAGGCCATAGGAAAAGAAATGTTTATATGGTAGATTTAAATGCTGTGCCTACTAACTCTTTTTCATGCATGAAAGTTACTCTTGATGATCCTTGTTTATGGCATAAACGGTTTGGTCACATTAGCTCACTAACCTTGAATAAGCTCAAGAAGTGGGACTTGGTAGAAGGATTACCTAAGATCAAGTTCGACCAAGAAAAGATGTGTAATACGTGTGCAAGGTGCAAACAAGTAAGGTCATCGTTCAAACCCAAAAGAGTAGTAAGCACAAATCAAGCCTTGGAATTAGTACACATGGATTTATGTGGACCTATGAAGGTAAGGAGTAGAGGAGGATCCAGGTACGTCTTTGTTCTTGTAGGCGACTACTCAAGGTATGTATGGCCTATCTTTCTTCACTCAAAAGATGAAACTTTTGATGAATTTGATTGTCTTATGAAACTTGTTCAAAACAAATATAAGACTAATCTTGTATCTATTCCTACGGATCATGGCACCGAATTTGACAACCAAACTTTTATAGAATATTGTAAAGTTAATGGTGTAGGTCATAACTTTTCTGCACCAAGAACTCCTCAACAAAATGGTGTCGTTGAACGTATGAATAGAACTTTAGAAGATATGGCACGTACAATGCTTCTGTGTAGTGGTTTACCTCGTAATTTTTGGGCTGAAGCCATAAGTACTTCTTGCTACATCCATAATAGTGCTATGATCCGACCTATCCTCAAGAAAACCCCCTACGAACTTCTTAGAGGTCGAAAACCTAATATCTCCCATCTTCGTTGCTTTGGGAGCAAGTGCTTTGTGCATAATAACGGTAAAAACCATTTAAGCAAATTCGACCCTAGAAGTGATGAGGCGATTTTCATAGGATACTCAGATCATAGCAAGGTTTACAAAGTCTTCAATAAAAGAACTCTTTGTATTGAAGAAAGTGTCCACGTTATTTTTGATGAAGATAATGTGTTCGATAAGCCTTTACAGGATGAGGAAGAAGACTTGGATGAACCCGACTTTCGTCTTTCAAGAGACGACCCCCCGGAATTGGAATTAGAGGATAACGAAATTGAGGAAATAAGTGATGAACTTATTCATTCCTCAAAAGATAAAAAGGAGAAAGGCAAAGTTATAGTTGATGATACTATAACATTGACTCAAGACAAGAACTCCCAAACCAATGTTATAGATGATGTTACTGTAACATTGAATCCAAATCAAGGTGTAGAGTCCGAGGTTATAATCGGCTCAAATACAACACCCGAATTGGATTCAGGGGGAACTTCCTCTAATTTCGAACCAAATGAAGTCGGAACAAGCTCAAATAACGATGAAGAACCAAGCACTTCAACGAAGTGGAAATACAAGAACTCCCACCCCATGGATAATATTCTTGGAAATATTAAGAAGGGTGTTCAAACAAGACGTTCCCTGAACAATTTCTGCTCTTTTCACTCTTTCCTGTCCATGATCGAACCAAAGAATATCAATGAAGCTCTCTCTGAATCAGATTGGGTTATAGCTATGCAAGAAGAGCTCCAACAGTTCGAAAGAAACAAGGTTTGACATTTAGTTCCTAGACCAAGAGATAGTACAGTCATTGGAACTCGGTGGGTTTTCAGGAACAAATTAGATGATGCCGGAGTCATTGTCAGAAACAAAGCAAGATTGGTGGTCCAAGGATATAATCAACAAGAAGGAATAGATTATGACGAGATTTTCGCACCTGTTGCTCGTCTTGAAGCTATTAGACTTCTGATAGCATTCGCCGCACACAAGGGAATGAAGCTCTTCCAGATGGACGTCAAGACGACATTCTTGAATGGTTATTTACAAGAGGAAGTCTTCGTTGAACAACTCCCTGGTTTTAAGAATATCAAATTTGAGGATCACGTGTTCAAATTGGATAAAGCCCTATATGGATTAAAACAAGCACCTAGGGCTTGGTATGATCGATTATCTAAGTTTCTACTTGACAGTGGATTCAGTAGAGGATCCGTCGACAAAACCCTATTTCTAAAAACTGAGGATTCTGACCTTTTGGTTGTTCAAATATACGTCGATGATATCATCTTTGGATCAACCAACCAAAGTCTATGCAAATAATTTTCTGAGTTGATGACTTCTGAGTTCGAGATGAGTATGATGGGAGAATTGAAATTCTTCTTGGGGCTGCAAATACAACAAACTGATGAAGGCATTAAAATCCATCAACAGAAATACATCAAGGAGTTGATTCGGAAATTCGGAATGGAAAATTCACATGCTATGCCTACTTCAATGGTCGAGAACAAGAAATTGACATTAGATGAATACGGTAAATCAGTTGATGAAACTACTTACCATGGGATGATTGGGTCACTGTTATATTTGACCGCAAGTAGACCCGATATTATGTTTAGCGTATGCGTTTGTGCGAGATATCAATCATCTCCCAAAGAGTCGCATATGACTGCCGTAAAACGGATTTTTCGTTATTTAATTGGAACGGCCAACTTATACCTATGGTATCCAATGGAATGCAATTTTGATCTAGTCGGTTATTCCGATGCCGACTACGCAGGATGTTCTCTAGACAGAAAAAGCACGTCGGGTGTCGCCACGTTTGTCGGATCGTGTATCATCACGTGGGGTTCGAAGAAACAAAATTCGGTTGCTCTCTCAACTGCTGAAGCCGAATATATTGCCGCAGGACTGGTATGTACTCAACTTTTATGGCTTAAGCAACAATTACGTGATTATGGTGTTGACGTAGGATGTATTCCTATTTTATGTGATAATACTAGTGCGATAATTATTTCTAAAAATACCGCACAACATTCACGTACCAAACATATAGAAATAAGACACCATTTTATACGAGACCATGTTGAGAAGGGGAATATAAAACTTGAATTTTGTAGTACTGAAAAACAATGGGCAGACATTTTGACAAAATCATTAGCTAGAGAACGATTTGAGACTTTACGGTTGGAAATTGGTTTAATCAGTGGTATTTAAGCTTCTATATTTGTTCAATCCTTTTATGACTGACTAGTTAAGTTAAGATTGTATGACTGTGTCCGTATATTGCGTTGCATGAATCATTTCGCTTATAGAAATATTTTTATCATAAGATTCTATTTGCTATTTAGAATTTAATTGATATACAAACTTATTCTCTATCAAAATAAACAAAACACACCATATTTTTATCTTTCCAAATCACAACAAAATCTTCCAAATAGCTCACATATACACGGCTCATATTTCCTACATCAAATCAACTTCCTAATTCTTGTCTTATCACCATAAATTCCTATACTTATCACAATACCTATTCCTAATTAAAGACACTTACCATATTTGACCTCCACTTGTTAACCCTAAGCCTACACCTATATCTACCCTTTGCGTGTTACCCGTCCACCCAACCCCACTTGCATACCTTTCTTTCTTCCAAATTTTTACCATCATCACAATTCATCTCCTTTACTCAAACCATCACCATCACCTCATTTTTCAACAATCACCATCATCATGAATACATCTCATGCAAAAAATACCTGATCCTCAACCCGTCACCACCAAAACCGCCCCTTTCCTAACCAAACATCACCTTTACCACCACATAATCCTCATTCCATGAATTGTCCTTCACCACAACCAAACCCAAACTCGCCCGTGTTTCGTAGTCGGGACGAATCGGTGTCCGAAGGCAAAAGACGCCGTCTTTTCAAGGGTAAAAATAAAGTAGTTGTTGATGATAGTGAAGCTGTGGAGGAACCCGAGGTGATAGTTCAGAATGGTGTTGCTCGTACATTGCTTAGGGATGCTTCGAAAGCCGCAACCAAGGAAGGGTTAAACCGTGTTCGGCTTACTCATGATGAAAGCATCTTAGTTAATCGAGTTTTGAGGTATTCCATTCATGGTGGTAGGTACTATCCGAAATCTTGGTTGGTTAGTGTTCCCGCTCTTGCTTTTTTTGTTAATTTTCTTGATTTTCAAGGGTGGAGTCACATTAGTCAGTTTTCGGGTCCTATTTACCCAGTTGAGGTGGTACAATTCTTTGCTAGTGTCTCAATCAAGAAAGGTGTCTTGCATGCGGTTGTTAATGGAGTTGATGTTACCGTCTCTGTTTCGGATTTTTGCTCTGCTTTTTCGGTTCCCGATGAAGAGATCAAATTAAATCCGAGTCTTGAATGGTCTAATGTTGTGAGTGAAAAGGAGTTGTTAGTGAAGAAGTATTTTGAGGAGATGACGGAGGGAGTTAATATCGTGGTTCGTCCTCTCTCGGCAAAAATCAAGTTCCTCTTGAGCTTTTTGTGGAACACAGTGGTGCCAAGGAGAGGAGGTCGTGATAAGGTGTCGAGTTACGAAGCTATAATGGTTTATTCTTGGTTGGAAGGTCAGAAAGTGAATTTGGGTAGTGTTGTCTTGCACCGTATAATTCAGACGAGTCTTACGGTAACTAAGGAGAAATTGAGTACCACAATCGATTTGCCGTATGGTATGTGGATATCTCGATTATTGGAAATAAAGCGAGTGGTAGGGCCTGACAGTTACGGTGTTAGTGCTCGGGATTGTATGTGTGACAAGTTGATCAAGCTAATGGGTCTTGTTGTTGATGGACCCGAGTTGCTTCTTGCAAAGGATGTTGAGAAAGCCCCGGTGGATTCGGGTTTAGGAGCTGTCGAGTCAAAGTTGGAGGGGTTTATGAGTGGTTTAATGGAGAAATTCGAGGAGCATTCGACTAATTTGGCTACGGTGTTGTCACGGGTTAGACCATCTCGGTCTTTAGACTCGGGCTTGGATGCTACTCGGGTGTACTCTTGGATGGGGGAAGTGGACAAGAGGTTAGAGGGTTTTGAGAGGGAGCTGAAGGCAATTCGTGGGGAAGTGTTCCCACACGGTGATCGTCTCACTTTCCTTACGAGTCAGGGTGGAGCTTTGGTGATGCACGGGAAAGCAATGGCGGGTGATCAAACTCTCACGTTGGAGGCCACAAAGGCTCTTTCTTTGAGAGTGCTTAATTTTAAAAGGAGCATTGGTACTCTTTCGCAGCTGGTTCGGAGCTCGTTTGACCGTCTGGATGCTTTGGAGCAACGCACTAGACCCGACTACGTGAACCTGTATAAGACCCGCAACATTTGATCTCCTCTCGTCCTACCCTCTTTAGCCTTACCTTATTTAGCGTTTCTTTTTATTTCTCTTAATGGTGTGTTAAACAAACTTCCTATTCGGCCCATTTTGTCAATGCACTTGTGGTTATTATAATACTACGGATTTTCTTAAGTGACTACTCGACCGAGTAGAGCCTACTCGGCCGAGTAGTGTTGTTGGTATAGATTGTTTCGGTTCTGCCGAGGAATACTCGGCCGAGTATAGTGGATACTCGACCGAGTAGAGGATACTCGGCCGAGTATACACTTACTCGACTGAGTATCCGGTCTGGCGAATTATTATTTCGACGGTTTGATTAGGGAATGTTTAGGGTATTTTATATCCTGCGTCAGTTTCTAAAAGAGCATTTTCAAACTTCATTATTTCTACGATAACCCTAATATCTCCCTAAGCACTTCCTAATCATTCCATAGCATTGTTGTGTGTGTAATCGTCGGAGTTCTTGCGTATAATCCCTCATTCTACTGTTGGTAAGTTCTATCTTTATGTTATTTGTATTCTTTGGGGTTACTGTATACCTATATGGAGTTGGGAATATGGGGGATTGTGCATTGTGTAATTGTGTTATATGATTATTGTATAGGAGAAGACTTCGTAGAGGTGCCTTTCTGATTGTCCGTGTTACGTGCTACTGGTGATTGCTAAGGTAAGGTTTCCCTACTCAGTTTACTGCTCTTTGTAAGACATGCTTGTTGTGATTATTGTTATCTGTTGATCAGTGGAGTATGAAGATTGTTGTGACGATGTTGGTGTGGGGGTATTAAGACGGCTATGATGTCGTGTGATTGTGATTGTGGTGGAGTCACTTGCGGTAGTGGCTTCACACCCTAGTTCGCCCTCCGTGGAACCCGCCACGGGAGGGGATGTGCACATTAAGGGACAGGGATTGTTGTCGCTCATTGAGGAGCTGGACTAGGTGGGATCGGCTGCGGTCACCCACTGGCGGCGAGGATTACCTGTTGCGATGGGTAATCTGGCAGGGCTACACACTTTAGTGTGTAGTCGGTTATAGTGTGATGATAGAGATTGGAATTGGAAGATGATCAGTTGATTACTTGTTGGTCTGTTTTATAATGTTTGAGTAATACTGACCCCGTTGTTGTTTGTGGAATCTGCGGTGATCTATTCGGGGATGGTGAGCAGGCTTGACAGGTATTGCTAGTGTGAGCTTGGGGATAGTCATGGGAGTATTGTCATCACCAGTCATAGCATCACCGTCTGAGTCTTAGCTGATTTCTTTTATTGTCAGACATTGGAGTTGTATTTTGGTTAAATCAGTATTTGGATTTGAGATGTTGTAAACTTTATATCTTGCAGTACTTTAATAAATGTGCTCAGTTCAGACGCTTTTGATATGTACTAACCTCGGGCAACCGAGATGGTAACACACTTTCATGGTAGGGTGGTTGATGTGACCATAATTAGCGCATATTTAGCCCCCGAATTAGCCTTGTTCCCATGCTTTTTAGTGCATATTTGGGTCATTTATTATCTTTAGTCCTTTGTTTTGCATATTCTTTGAGATTTTGATCCCTTGGTAGGAAAAGAGTAAGAATCTTGCATTTTCATGGCAAAACAAGACTAAATTGATCGAATTCAATGACCAAGCATCAAGGAGAGACAAGATTAGAAGGCGTTTGTACATATGGTAGTAGATGAGCAATGTTGAGAAAGGATCCTTGAGTCCCCAAGGAAATCCCCAAGGAATTTATGAAGAAAAGGGAAGAAAAGAAGAAGAAGCCTTGCTGAGGCACAATCCGTGCGGATTGTCTACAATCCGGCCGTCCTTCACCCGATCAATCCGTGCGGTTTTCCACCAAGACGCCCGGGTTCCATCACCACAATCCGCCCGGATTCTCTTGAATCCGCTCGGATTCTATCGCGAAATCCACTTTGTCCGACCCTAATCCGCCCGGATTCCTCTACAGCGCGATTTCCTCTTCTCCAAGCTACGAAGAAAGAAGCCCTTCCTTCGGAAAATACCGGCTCCTCCCTGCTCAATCTAAAAAGTGTAATTACTAGTTTAGCCCTTAGTTAACCCTAATGCATCACCTTAATTTCCACTATAAATACCCCATTAGTCTAATTAGAAGAGCATGTTCTTCTTATCAACAATTAGAGTAGTTAATATCAATCAAATCTCTCTTTAGTTTTGTAATCAACAATTAATCAAGTTCTAATACAAGTTTTATTTCCTTAATCTCTCTTTTGTTCATCCTTTATTTTGGGGAATTGAAGATTATTTGGGTTATTATTGGGAGATTGACAACCTCTCAATCAAGCATTCAAGCACTTCTTTTATCTTTGCTTTATTATTGGAATCATTAGTAGATATAATTCTCTTAATACCTTTTTAATTATTGTTAATTACTTTCATTTATTCATCATGTTTCATTTTGTTGGTATGATTGACAACCTTGCTAGCATGATCAACATGATAATGAGTGAGTAGTCTCTTAGCTAGGGTTAATGGGTGATTAGGGGAAACCAACATGGGGAATGATTCATGCTTAAATTAATATGCTTTCATGTTTTATTTGCTTGCTTGTTTTGATCTCAACTCATGCACATGTTATATTTGATGAAATGCTAAGCCTATGAATCCTTGCATTTACTACCATCTCCTATCTTTTCAATGAGACTTGTAAGACATAACCCAGCTCGAGTCTCATTAGACCATGCATGTTGTTGAGTAGGGAAGATTAAGTCGACTTGTAGGTGTTGTACAATCTAATCGATTCGGCTCCGGGACCCAAACTTTCCTAGGATCGTAAGATATAACCCAACTCAATCCATCACAACAATAATTGCTTGCTTATAATTTGAGAACATGTTTGTATGATCAATTCCCATGATTCCCCTATGATCCCATGACACCCTAGTGCTTTTTAATCAATTGTTTACACCCCTTTTACTTCATCTTGCTAGTTTATTTTCATTGCTATTTTAGTTAGTAACCTTCTACATCAACCCAATTTGTGACACCCCCAAGACACCACTAGTTTCAATAGAAATCTCATTTCAATACTCGTCCCTTGGGATCCGACCTTTACATGCCTATTTACTAATTGTAGAGTTGTTTGTGAAGCTATAAATTGTGTTTTGATTCGGACGTGACCCAACGACCACACCTTTAATTGTGAACACGAAACGGACCGATCAAAAATGGCGCCGTTGCCGGGGACGGTGTTTGTTTGATTTAGATTTCCTTTTTATTGTTATTAGTTGTGTCTTTCTTCGCCTTGGGGAAGTAAAACTCCTCAAGGTTTGTTCTAATTGTTTTCGAGTTGTTTGATAGTTTGCATGTCTAGAAGGTCACAAGGTGATTTGTTACCTTTTGACCGTGAAATCGAAAGAACCTTGACGAACAATAGGAGACTTGTTAGGAGGAATTTAAGAGGTATTAGTGAAGTTGTTCAACCAACTATTGAGTTCGTCAACCCTTTCGAAATAGAAGGAGAGGAGAACCCATTACACAATACCCCACAAAATCAACCTACAATGCCTAAATTCTCGTCACACTCCGTACCCACCGAGGAGAACCTACCAAATGGTACTCCTACACCGCAACATCTAACCGGAAATTTTATTGCCAAATCCGCCTTCATCCAATTAGTTGAAAGGAGCCAATTTGGGGGGATGCCTAGTGAAGACCCTCATTCTCATATGGAAACCTTTTGCGACTATTGTGATGCAATCTCTCAAACGGGTGTGACTCAAGACCAAATTAGATGGGTCTTATTTCCTTTTTCTCTAATCGGCACCGCGAAGCAATGGTTGAAGGGCCTTGACAAGGCCACCCTCGGAATAGATTCTTGGAAGAAGTTGGCTCTAGCTTTCTACAAAAAATTCTACCCACCGGAAAAGACTAACATGCTAAGAGCTCAAATTACGGGTTTTAAGCAAAGGGATGAAGAATCTTTGTATGAAGCTTGGGAGCGGTTCAAGGGAATTTATCGCTCATGTCCTCACCATGGACTTAGCGAATGGTTTTTGGTACAACAATTTTAGAATGGTCTATATGAGGATTCAAGGAACATTCTCAACATGGGATCAAAGGGAATGTTCACCGAAGTTGATGACAATCAAACATGGAACAAGATTGAGGAAATGGCGGTCCATAACTCACAATATAGTAGACCTCGCAAGGCTACTAGAGGAGGAAAGCATGAAGTGGACTCCGTTACTCAATTGGGTGCTCAACTTAGTGCCCATATTGACACAATCAATTTGAAGTTTGAAAAAACTATGGCTAGACTTGAAGAAGTCTCAAAATCACCAAAGCATCATGTTAATGCCATGACGGCATCCTCATCAATCCCAAGTGGGATATGTGAGAATTGTGGAACTTTGGGACATGACCAAAATGAATGTAGGGGAACAAATGAACAAGTGAATGCTTTCCAAGCATACAAGAGTGGTACCCCTTATTCCAACTATTACAATGAAAACACCAAATTCCATCCAAATCTCTCATACAAAAGCCAAAATGTTCAAAACCCTCAAACAACATACACTCCACCACCCATGAGAAACCAAAATCAAAGACCCTTTTACAATCAAAACCAAGGTTACCAAAATCAAAATCCATACAATCACCAAAATGACCAAGGTTTTGATGTCCAAAAAGCGGTCCTCCAAATGCAAAAGAATCAACAAGAATTTTTCACTCAAATGCAAAAAGATAGCCAAGCAAAGGAAACCACCATCAACAACATCCTAGCTCACACCAAGATGTTGGAAACACAATTGACTCAACTAGCATCCCCCTAGACATGAAACGGTTAGTTCCATTCACTTGAGAAGTGGTACAAGGTATGAAGCGCCAAGGAAGCAAGTTGAGGATGAAGTTGTGGAAGCTAGTGAAAAGGAAGAAATTGTGCAAAACTCCAAAGATGGAGAATCATCAAAAGAAGAAAGTTCAAAGAAAAATGAAGACAAGGTCAAGGAGAAGGAGCCCATTGTGATTAGACTTCCTTTTCCAAGTCGTCAAGCTAAGCCCAAATTTGATGATCAACTTGGAAAGTTCATGGAAATTGTGAAGAATTTGGAAGTCTCAATTCCTTTCACGGAATTAATCAATCACGTGCCGGCCTATGCGAAGTACATGAAAGATATCCTCACAAAGAAGAAGTCGATCCGGAAGCTTGGGACTATCGCCTTCACTAAGGTGAGTAGTGCAATACTTCAAGGGAGTTCACCTCCAAAGCTAAAGGATCCGGGAAGCTTCTCAATACCGTGTACCATTGGCGACACAACGATCAACAAAGCCTTATATGATCTAGGGGCTAGTGTGAGTGTCATGCCGTACTCGGTGAGTAAAAGGTTGGGGATGGGAGAGCTTAAATGCAATAACATCACACTCCAAATGGCCGATAGATCGACGAAGACACCATTAGGGATATGGGAAGATGTCCCCGTACGAATTGGGAAGTTTTTCATCCCGGTGGACTTTGTCATTGTTGATACGGAGGAAGATTCCAACATTCCAATCATTCTAGGAAGACCTTTCCTACACACCGCGGGTGCGGTGATTGATGTGAAACATGGTGAGCTCACTCTAGAAGTGGGAGATGAAAGCATAACCTTTAATCTTGACAAGACTATGAGAGCTCCTCGTTTGCATGAACCATGTTTCATGATTGATCATTATAGCCGAAAGGATGAAAGGAAGAAATCGGAACTCCAATGGAAGAAAAAAATTGAAGATGCTCCATTCAAAGAGCAAGTGAATTGTGACAAGGAGAGCTTGCAAAGCTCATCAAAATCAACCAAAGAAGAAGAGAATGGCCTCATTGGCCAAGAGAAGAATTTGGGAGAGTTGTCTCCATCAAATCAAGAGATTTTCAATGATCAACTTAATGAAGTTTGTGGTCTTTGGGACGACGAATTTGAAGGGATTTTTAATCCCTACATTGGTAATGCCATCGATCAAGACCGACAACAAGGGCCAAGGTCTATTGAAGACCTCTACCATGATAATGAACAAGCTTTTGATCACTTTTTCAAGGTGTTGAGCAACATCAACAACACCTTGAACATGCCCCCTTGACATCTCATCAAGAATGAGAGTTTGGTGGAGTCCTCCCTAAACCACCATTTGTAAATATTTCTAACTCCCTAACTCGCATTTCAATTCTTGTATTTCATTTTTGTCATCTTTGGATTTTTATTTGCTTTGATCAAGATATTTGTCATGTTTGAGAGAAGTGAGGGAGGGACTAACAATCTCAATTGATGTGTAGTGCTTTCGCTTAGTGTGGGGATGGCAATTGCCTAAGCTATCCATGCCTTAGTAGTGCCCCCACAATGAAGAACACAAGATTTGAAGAAGAATAGAAGGTTGATAAGGGATATGCATTATACACGGATGGAACTTAATCCGGGTACACAGGGGTAGAATCTGAGCGGATTCAAGAGAATCCGCCCGTCTTCATGCAATCCGAGCGTACTGGGTTGAAGACGCACGTCCCTATAAGCTGAAATTTTGAAAGATTTTTGATCGTAAGAGAATCGGCGCCCTGAACAAAGAATCCGCCCGTCTCCGCAAATCCGTCGTCTCCGGAAAGAAGACGGGCGTCTTCTCTCGCCGAGGAAAACAAGAAAAATTTCCGGACTCAAATCCGTCCGTCTTCAAGAATCCGCCCGTCCCGTATCAAGCAAATCCGAGCGTCTTCTCTTGAATACGCCCGTCTTTAGGCGAGTTTTATCAAACCCAGAAAGTGCAGAATCCGCCCGTATTGGGCAGAAACCGCACGGATTGCCCCTGCAGTTCGAATTTTTCGGTCTTTATAAAATCCCTCCCACCTTCATTCATTCATTCATTCATAACACTACTTCAAAACATCAAAACCCTCATCCTATCCATCACAAAAACAAAATCCCTCAACAACATTCACCAAAATCAAATCAAATCATCCTTCTAACAACAAATCAATCACTCCTTTTTCAATAAAAATCAAAACCAAGAGCAAAATATTCAACCTTTGAGTCGATTTTTGAATTCATAAAGGCAAAGCCTTTCACCTTTAAATCGATTTGGGTACACTACAAATTGAAGATTTTTCATTCTTTTCTTGGTTAGTTCATCAATGGCAAGGACTAAGGGAGCAACAAAGGCAACAAAGGCACCAAAGACACTTTCACAAAGGCAAAAGGCTCTTCAAGCAAAGAAAGCATTGGCTATGGTGGTAGCAACACCAAACTTGGAAGTGCAACAACAACAACAACCTTCTATGGGAGCAACAACATCTTCTACTCCGGAAATCGATCAACTTTTGCTTTATCCGGAGGTAACTTTTATTTCCAAAATCCATAGAGATACTTTTGCCAAGTTTGCTAGGAAATCACTTCAATCCACCAAATTTATTTGTGAAGACACCTTGGGAAAGTTGGGTGTCCTTGAGCAAACTAGAGCCTTTTTCAAAGCCATGGGGTTAGAGAAATTGTTTGAATCAAAAGAATTGACATACCCCTCCCTTACCTTGGAGTTTTTGAGTTCTTTGAAAGTCACCAAAGTTGAGAGTAGGGAGAATCTCGAGTTTCGTCTAGCTAATGTTAGTATACGCATTTCCTTTAGAGAATTGGGTGAAATTTTGGGTCTTAGTGATGAACCGAGTTATTTTAAGAACTATGGAAAGTATGACCCCGACCCTCTTTGGGAGGCAATTTCCGGGAGGAAATTTGAGGACTTTCATGCGAGTCGTGCTCTTTTAGTCCACCATCCGGGCATAAGAGTATGGCACAAGGTCATAGGAAACACCATTATTGCAAGGAAAGATACCAACCATTTCACCAAACTTGATTTTATTCTTCTTGAATCGGCTTTGAACATTGGAAGAGTACACACCAAGCCTTTCAACTCTTTGAGGCTTTTGGTAGATAGATGGCTCAACATTGATTGTGGGAAGAAGGGCACTACCATTATTGTCAATGGCGGCCTAGTCACTATCCTAGCTAAGTACTTTGATCCTAACTTCAATAAGGATAACAAGTGTAAAGCAAAGGAGGGTGGTCATCTTGTTGATTTGCATACTATGATACACAAGTACAAGTGGGTTGCCCATAACCCTCTTGATACCAAGTATGGATGGCTCACTAGTGAAGCTAGATCGTTGACCTTGCCTTCAAAGATTTGTCGTCTAAGCGTCCACCGGACCAATTATCTACTTCCCCTTTCTAAAGAGGCCGAGTATATTATTCAACAAAAAAAGGGTGAACTTGAAATGCCCTCTTCTTCCATTGTCATACCACCTTACTTGGCTCAATATCCACCCCTCCTACACTTAGCTAGGCAAGGACTACTTGACCCATCATGTCCTTTGCCTAGTTGGGCGGATAGAGAAGTCCTATTTCTGGGTGCATCTAGGGTCGTTTCGGGTGACAATGAGGTTGTTGGTAATGAAGAAGTTGATGATAACATTGATGAGGAAGCAAGTAAAGAAGGAGAAAAGGATGATGAGCAAGATGAAGAAGCAAATGTAGAGGGAAGTGGCATTGAGACCACTTCTAATGAGGAAAGTGATAATGGTGATGATATGATGGAAGATTAGCAAGCCTTGGAGGCTCCTACCCTCTCATGGTTTGTCTATTTCTCTCTTTGTTTTAATTATTTTCTTGATCATTGTTGGAGTAGTCCTAGCACCATAGAGGACTCACACCTCGGTACCATTGAGGTGTTCTCTTTTTATTGTTCCCATTTTCAAAATCCAAAATGACAAATTAGTTTCATGCATTGCATAGTGTGTGCATGAACTACACCCATCCTTGGACATTATCAATAGTGTCTAACTCGGTTTGGGGAAGTTAATGCATACACAACGGGAGGTAATCTAAATTATCCTCTCCGTCATAACAAAAACCATGCATCATGTAGTGTAGCTTAGTATAGATTGCATTTAGTATAGAAATCATGCATCATATTTGCATAATTTCCATCATTTTGGCCATTGAGGACAATGCCCATATTAGTGTGGGGATGGGAATTCTAACATTTAACTCTTATTCAAAAAATCCAAAAAAATTGAAAAAGTTCGAAAATCATAAAAATTTGAAAATTGAAAAACCCAAAAACATGTTTATTTCCCTTTGCAGTCTTGTGTATATATTGTTTTGTATATATTGTGTTTGTTCTATCCTTGTTCACATTGATTGACTACGCCACATCCGAGACATGAGGATAATGAAGACCGCATGGTATGATCTTTCCAATCTCCTTTTTCCTCTTTATGTTAATGACTATGTGGCTTTATTTTGATTGATGCGGTATAACAATGTGAATTTAGGACTTGCATGTAGTTTATATGTCATATTAGTTGATAGAATCACTTGCATTAGGATGTTTATATTAGTTGCATCATGGCATGTAGTTGCATGTTAGAAATGTTTTGAAAAATGCCTAATTAGGAACTTTGACAAGAGCAACTAAGCCATTACAAATACTTGTTCAACTTAAGACTTTGCCTACTAGAATGGTTGTAAAACACCCTAGATAGTGTCATACTAGTGTCTTTTGACCCATGACCCAAGGCCTAGTCAAGGGTTTGCATGTGAGTCACCTATCCAACCCCGTGATGCGATGTGGACTTGGTTAACTTGTCTAGGTGACCTTGATTGACCTTGTGGTAAGGCAACCCAAAAATATTTTCTATCAATAAGCTTGAAGTGCTCATTTCAAAGAATTTTGTCATGTGGAAGTAATTTAATGCCAAGGAAACCTCAAATGTTATGAATTGTTGAATGTTGAGAAATTTAAGTTGTTTTGATGGAGGCGTACCACTTCGATGTGCTTTGGTGCGGGATCCATTGAATTGGGCCCCCACACGGTTGTGAATTCGGCCGCCCAGAGACAGAGTGACTATCACCCCGAAAAGCTATTGTCTAGAGGTTAACCGGTTGCCTAATAAGCGATTGGCGAAAGCAAAGGACACTAGTCCGGAAGGGACAAACCCCATCTTAAATTTTTGAATTGTGAAAGTGAAATGAGGACAATTTTGAATACTAGTCATATCCACCCATTGTGTATAAATATTTGAGCATTTCATTCCCAAAAAGCCTTTTTGTCAAGCCACTTGGTCGAGCTTGGGACGATCCTTGACCTTTACTTTTGTAGAGAATTCGAGACTTGTCATGTCATATGCTACTAGCATCATAGGGATCATCATTCCACCACCATCCGATCGCTCTTGACGAAAGCATTTTGAAATTGAGGACGAAAGTAGTCTAGTTTAACACCATTTGGAGGTGATTTAGTTCCATCCTCTTAGCCTTAGTAATTTGTTGAACTAGTATTTGTGAAGGATTACATGCTCTAAAATTTGTTCCTCTTTAGTGCCTCTGCCACCTGATGAGGAAGTGGCTATTCTTTTGTAGATGCATCCATTATGTGATTTTGTGTGCTTAATGTTTGGATGTGTCGCCATTTTGGCAAGACCCACCTTGCCTTGCAAGAAGGCATCCTACCTCATGGTTGTCTTGTTGTGAGTTGAAGAGGCGGAGTGAGACCCGCTAATTGTCTCATATCGGATATGCTATTAGGTTAGTTTAAATAATGGTCCTAGTCTTTGTCACCTCTTTACTCGGGACGAGCAAAGGTTCGGTTTGGGGATATTTGATGTGACCATAATTAGCGCATATTTAGCCCCCGAATTAGCCTTGTTCCCATGCTTTTTAGTGCATATTTGGGTCATTTATTATCTTTAGTCCTTTGTTTTGCATATTCTTTGAGATTTTGATCCCTTGGTAGGAAAGGAGTAAGAATCTTGCATTTTCATGGCAAAACAAGACTAAATTGATAGAATGCAATGACCAAGCATCAAGGAGAGACAAGATTAAAAGGCCTTTGTACATATGGTAGTATATGAGCAATGTTGAGAAAGGATCCTTGAGTCCCCAAGGAAATCCCCAAGGAATTTATGAAGAAAAGGGAAGAAAAGAAGAAGAAGCCTTGCTGAGGCACAATCCGTGCGGATTGTCTACAATCCGGCCGTCCTTCACCCGCACAATCCGTGCGGTTTTCCACAAAGACGCCCGGGTTCCATCACCACAATCCGCCCGGATTCTCTTGAATCCGCTCGGATTCTATCGCCAGAATCCGCCCGTCCCGACCCTAATCCGCCCGGATTCCTCTACAGCGCGATTTCCTCTTCTCCAAGCTACGAAGAAAGAAGCCCTTCCTTCGGAAAATACCGGCTCCTCCCTGCTCAATCTAAAAAGTGTAATTACTAGTTTAGCCCTTAGTTAACCCTAATGCATCCCCCTAATTTCCACTATAAATACCCCATTAGTCTAATTAGAAGAGCATGTTCTTCTTATCAACAATTAGAGTAGTTAATATCAATCAAATCTCTCTTTAGTTTTGTAATCAACAATTAATCAAGTTCTAATACAAGTTTTATTTCCTTAATCTCTCTTTTGTTCATCCTTTATTTTGGGGAATTGAAGATTATTTGGGTTATTATTGGGAGATTGACAACCTCTCAATCAAGCATTCAAGCACTTCTTTTATCTTTGCTTTATTATTGGAATCATTAGTAGATATAATTCTCTTAATACCTTTTTAATTATTGTTAATTACTTTCATTTATTCATCATGTTTCATTTTGTTGGTATGATTGACAACCTTGCTAGCATGATCAACATGATAATGAGTGAGTAGTCTCTTAGCTAGGGTTAATGGGTGATTAGGGGAAACCAACATGGGGAATGATTCATGCTTAAATTAATATGCTTTCATGTTTTATTTGCTTGCTTGTTTTGATCTCAACTCATGCACATGTTATATTTGATGAAATGCTAAGCCTATGAATCCTTGCATTTACTACCATCTCCTATCTTTTCAATGAGACTTGTAAGACATAACCCAACTCGAGTCTCATTAGACCATGCATGTTGTTGAGTAGGGAAGATTAAGTCGACTTGTAGGTGTTGTACAATCTAATCGATTCGGCTCCGGGACCCAAACTTTCCTAGGATCGTAAGATATAACCCAACTCAATCCATCACAACAATAATTGCTTGCTTATAATTTGAGAACATGTTTGTATGATCAATTCCCATGATTCCCCTATGATCCCATGACACCCTAGTGCTTTTTAATCAATTGTTTACACCCCTTTTAATTCATCTTGCTAGTTTATTTTCATTGCTATTTTAGTTAGTAACCTTCTACATCAACCCAATTTGTGACACCCCCAAGACACCACTAGTTTCAATAGAAATCTCATTTCAATACCCGTCTCTTGGGATACGACCTTTACTTGCCTCTTTACTAATTGTAGAGTTGTTTGTGAAACTATAAATTGTGTTTTTATTCGGACGTGACCCAACGACCACACCTTTAATTGTGAACACGAAACGGACCGATCAGTGGTCCTGGTAAGGCACCTTGGTATGAGGGGGTGTTACAAAGTGGTATCAGAGCCGAAGATTCCGGCACCTAAACAAATGAATTTAATGAACCTAGGGAGTCTAAATAAAATGAACCTGAGGAGAGTTGTTTGGAGCTACCGCAAAGACTCGGGAGACGTCCTGGAGTCGCAAATTGGCCCTCACTAACTCGAACCGGTAACATGGGGAAGTGTGATGAGAGTTAGGTTTTGTATGTACATGTATGTGAAGATGCATGTTGGTAATAGTTGAAATTTGTAAGTGTGGTGATGGGAGAAATGGTGGATGTGACGGGTTTGTGAATGTTTGTCATGTTGGATTTAGCATATGCATGAATTGTATGCTGATACGATTATAACGTGACATTAAAGTTCTTGATATTGGAATTATATGCTGTATGATTATAACGTGGCATTAAAGTTCTTGATACGATGTGTTTGCTGCGGGAATAGTGAGCATGATATAAAACCTTATACTGTATACCCGTCTATAGTGAGACTCGGCCGAGCAGGGCAGGTACTCGACCGAGTATGGAGTACTCGGCCGAGTAACCAAGCACTCGACCGAGTGTTGTTTGATTGTAAGTAGCAATCGCTACTGTATGTGACAACTCGATTGAGTAAATAAGTATACTCGACCGAGTAGTGTCTACTCGGCCGAGTGTTGTTTTACTCGACCGAGTGTTGTTTCTGGATTTTTGACGTCCGCTTCTGGAGTCGATACTCGACCGAGTATCTAGGGGGATACTCGACCGAGTAGTCTTTACTCGACCGAGTATGGTAGTATACTCGGCCGAGTGTTCCTTTGGCGGAAGGTTGTTACGTTTTGAGGCGTAGGCTTTTGTGCTTACGTTTCCTTATTTCTTATCAGCTCAAAATGCCGCCCAAAAGTACTCGCGCGCAGATCCAAGCTTCTGAGATGACTCTTGATGAGCTTGCTCGCATGATTGAGCAACAAGAGGCTCTCCTTGAAGCTCTCAAGAATGTGGGAAAGGGGAACGAGAAGTCGATGGATGCTACTCAGCTCAGCATCATCATTGCTCGCTTCAACCCTCCCACATATGATGGGGTAGGTGAACCAAAGCTACTCGAAAAGTGGCACCGTGAGATTGAAGCTCTCATGGAAATGGTTAAGTGTCCCGAAGACATGATCGTTGAGCAGGTAGTATACTACCTGAGAGGTGAAGCTGCAGTTTGGTGGCAAAACGTCAAGGAAGATACTAGAGCTTTTTACCAGGCGGAAGGAGCTATTCCGTGGTCTGGGTTGAAGAGTGCTATGAGAGAGCAGTTTGTGCAGGAGCATATCTGACACAAGATGAGATCCGACTTTGATTCATTCACCATGACTGAGGAGATGACGGTCACTGACTACTATCATCGGTTCTTGGAGCTATCTCATTATGTTGAGGACATGCAGCTAGGACAGAGAGGTTTGGCTCTCCGTTTTGAGAGGGGTTTATCTGCTAAGATCGTGAGTCGTATGCCAGATGGGGTTGCTACTGACCTCTAGGAAGTGTACCTGAGAGCGGGTCAAGCTGAGAGAATGGTAGATCTCTCAAGAGAGATCGATGAGAGGATATTTCTTCTTGAAAAGAGGAAGGCCGATGGTGGAAACAACGGTCGTCGGCCAACAAGAAAGGGAACTTGACCATGCTAAGGTTTTTTTCGGGGGAGCTGGTTTTTCGGGAGGATCTCGTGGCTGGGGAAAGAATGGAGGTCGGAGTGTGAGTGACAACTCTAACCTTACATGCTTCAACTGTGGTGGGATAGGCCACAAAAGACGGGAATGCACGAGCTACAAGCCCGACACTGGTTCAGGAGCTCGGTCAGGGAGACTCAGAGTTTTGCTAGTAACCGACCGGGAGGTTCATGGGGCAACAGAGGTGGACAGAGCAACCAGGGCGGTTACAACCGCGGTGGTCATGGATCTTATCGGCGCGAACAACAAAGACCACTCGTGGATTCGGCAAACAAGCCAAGTACCTCCAACGCTTCTGGGTTCAGTGGTGGAGGACAGAAAAACAAGTGGAAAGCTTTTCATGATGGACAAGCAAGAAGCACAGGATGATGCTCATGTAGTTACCGGTACCTTTCTTGTTCATAATGTACCGTCCTTTGTTTTGTTTGATTCCAGGGCTACACATTCTTTTGTGTCTAAGAGTCATGCTGTGTCTATGGGTTTGGGGAAGTTTGAGGTTGTAAAAGATGATGTATTCATACCTTCAGGGGAGGCTGTGTCGTGTCTCAAGTTGTATATGGGGTATCCATGGTAGTTGGAGGGGTAGATTTGCCAGTAGACTTGTTAGAGTTTCCTATGGATGGGTTCAAGGTGATTGTCGGGATGGATTGGCTGGGTAGGTATGATGCCAGGATAGATTGTCGGCAAAAGAGAGTGTCCTTAAAGGGTCCCAAGGGTGTTAGGGTGTCATATCGAGGGTTTGTGGTAAAGCCTAAGTGTAGGTTCATAGCTGTGATGACTTTAAAGTCATGTTTGAGGAAGAAGTGTCCTTTGATTCTCTGTCATGTGAGAGACCACCGAGTAGAGTCACCGAAGCCTTCCGAGATATCCGTGGTGAGAGAGTTCGAAGATGTTTTTCCTGAGGAAATACCGAGTTTGCCTCCCAAGAGGGATGTTGATTTCAGCGTGGAGCTTAAGCCGGGAACGAGTCCTATATCTAAAGCACCTTACCGTATGGCACCTAAAGAGTTGGCAGAGTTGAAAAAGCAGATACATGAGTTGCTAGGCAAGGGTTACATCACGCCTAGTGTGTCACCGTGGGGAGCTCCAGTTCTTTTCGTCAAGAAGAAAGATGGGAGTATGAGACTGTGCATTGATTACAGAGAGCTCAATCGTGTTAGAGTGAAGAACAAGTATCCGTTGCCTAGGATTGATGACTTGTTTGATCAGCGAAGTGGAGCAGGGGTGTTCTCCAAGATGGATCTGAGGTCGGGTTATCACCAGTTAAGGATAGCAGATGAGGATATTCCTAAGACAGCGTTCCGGTCTCGATATGGTCACTACGAGTATGTAGTGATGCCGTTTGGGTTGACCAATGCACCAGCAGGTTTCATGGATTTGATGAACCGGATCTTTACACCGTTCTTGGATAGGTTTGTGGTTGTTTTCATCGACGATATCTTAGTCTATTCTAAGACTAAGGAAGAGCATGAGAAGCACTTGAGGGTAGTCTTGCAGACCTTGAGAGAAAATCAGCTTTATGCCAAGCTATCTAAGTGCGAGTTCTGGTTAGAAGAAGTGGCTTTCCTAGGCCATGTGATATCTAAGAAGGGAGTATCTGTGGATCCTAGTAAGATTGAGGCCGTAACCAAGTGGGAATCGCCGAAGATTGTTGCTGAGATTCGAAGTTTCTTAGGCCTTGCCGGCTACTACAGAAGATTTGTGAAAGATTTCTCTACCATAGCGCGGTCTATGACATCTTTGATGAGGAAGGAAGTCAGGTTTGTTTGGGATGAGAGTTGTGAGACGGCGTTTCAGACCTTAAAGGAACGCTTGACCACAGCTCCTATCCTAGCCTTGCCAGAGGGTTGTGAGAACTTTGAGGTATATACCGATGCTTCAAAGAACGGTCTTGGTTGTGTTTTGATGCAGGAAGGGAAAGTCATAGCTTATGCTTCGAGGCAGCTGAAGCAATATGAGGAGAACTACCCTACTCATGATCTGGAGCTGGGTGCAATTGTATTCGCTCTTAAGATTTGGAGGCACTACCTTTATGGAGCAACTTTTAAGGTGTTCTCTGATCATAAGAGTCTAAAGTATATCTACACCCAGAAAGAGCTTAACATGCGATAGAGACGGTGGATGGAGCTGATTGGGGATTACGATATGGAGATTATCTATCACGAGGGTAAGGCTAACGTTGTTGCAGATGCTTTGAGTAGAAAGAGTGTTCATTCGCTATGTACCGCCATGTCCCTGCTAAAGCTGAGGGATGAGATGTCTAGGTTGGGGATCTTTATGATTCGAGAGGGGGATACCATCGGGGACTTGACGATCGAGCCATAGTTGTATGAGAACATCAAGAGTAAGCAAGAGCTTGATCCTAAGATTCATGAGTGGAAGTCATGGGTAGAGAGTGGAACGGTTTCCAGGTTTTCTATCCAAACAGATGGGAGTATTCATTTTGATGAGAGATGGTGTGTTCCTGAGGACGCAGAGTTGCGGAGAGTGATCTTGACGGAGGCTCATTGTACTCCCTATTCAGTTCACCCGGGTGGTGATAAGCTTTACAAGGATCTTAAGAAGACCTTCTGGTGGCCAAACATGAAGAGAGATGTAGCTGAGTTTGTGGCCAGATGTTTGACTTGTCAAAGGGTCAAGGGTGAGCAAAGGAGACCACAAGGTAAGATACAGTCTTTGGAAGTACCTGAGTGGAAGTGGGAGTCGATCTCTATGGACTTCATTGTGGGGTTGCCTAGGTCATAGCAGGGTAACAACATGATTTGGGTTATTGTTGATCGGTTAACCAAGTCAGCCCATTTCTTCTCCATGAAAGATACTTGGTCTAAGATGCAGCTAGCATTGGGTTACAGGAGGCATGTGGTTCGGTTACATGGTATACCTAAAGATATCATTTTTGATCATGATGCGAGGTTCATATCCAAGTTTTGGCAAGAGCTGCAAGAGTTGATGGGTACTACATTGAAGATGAGTACAGCCTTTCATCCGGCAACCGATGGTCAGACAGAACGGACCATCAAGACCTTAGAGGATATGTTGAGGGCATGTGTTATGGAGTTTGGGGGCAGTGGGGAAGATAGGCTTGATCTGATCGAGTTTTCATACAATAACAGTTATCATACAAGCATCGGGATGGCACCTTTTGAAGCTTTGTATGGCCGGAAATGCCGAAGTCCAGTTTGTTGGGATGATAGTTCTGAGACAATGGTTTTGGGGCCATAGCTGGTAAAAGATATGGTTGAGCAAGTCAAGTTAATTCGGCAAAAGATGAGAGCAGCTCAAGATCGTCAGAAGAGCTATGCCGACTTACACCGCAGGGACATTGAGTTTGCGGTAGGTGACAAGGTCCTTTTGAAAGTGTCACCTATGCGAGGTGTTATGAGATTTGGGAAAAAGGGTAAGCTAAGCCAAAAGTTTATAGGCCCTTATGAGATTTTAGACCGTGTTGGCGAGGTAGCTTACAGGTTAGCGTTACCACCAGCTTTGGATAGGGTACACAATGTTTTTCATGTATCTCAACTTCGGAAGTATGTGAGCGATCCATCGCATATCCTTGAGATGGAGAACATCGAGCTTGATGAATCCTTGTCCTACGCCGAGATTCCTAAGGAGATTCTTGATCGCAAGGTTCGTAAGACAAGGAATGGTGAGACGGTCTTACTCAAGGTTCTTTGGTCTAATCATAATGTGGAGGAAGCCACATGGGAACCCGAGGAAGCTATGCGAGAACGTTTTCCTAACCTTTTGATCAGGTATGTTTGGTTACGGGGACCTAACCGTTGTCTTTTTAAGGAGGTAGGAGATGGTCGCAGTTGTGTTTTGTCTTGTTTTGAGTCGGGTTAGTGAATTTTGTGGTGACTTGTGTAGTTCTTTGGTGTTGATATATGTGGAATGGGGTGTGAACTTCGGGACAAAGTTCTGTTAAGGGAGGAAGACTGTAATACTACGGATTTTCTTAAGTGACTACTCGACCGAGTAGAGCCTACTCGGCCGAGTAGTGTTGTTGGTATAGATTGTTTCGGTTCTGCCGAGGAATACTCGGCCGAGTATAGTGGATACTCGACCGAGTAAAGGATACTCGGCCGAGTATACACTTACTCGACCGAGTATCCGGTATGGCGAAGTGTTATTTCGACGGTTTGATTAGGGAATGTTTAGGGTATTTTATATCCCGAGTCAGTTTCTAAAAGAGCATTTTCAAACTTCATCATTTCTACGATCACCCTAATATCGCCCTAAGCACTTCCTAATCATTCCATAGCATTGTTGTGTGTGTAATCGTCGGAGTTCTTGCGTATAATCCCTCATTCTACTTGATACCCGTCGTTGTGAGTACCAAAGATAAAATTTATAATCTCCTATTAAGACTAACCTAGGCTAGTGGTAACAGGGTCGAACCACAAGGAGGCAGTTGTAAATTCTAGTTGTTTTATAATCAGTCAAAGGTAACAATTATGGGGGTTGGTTTGAATTGGTCTATAGCTAAAAGTCAACTAAAATAATAAACTAAAAATACGATTTAAACAGATAAAAGAAGGGTACTAGGATGATCGGTTCATTATAGCTTCGGCGGCAGCAAACTAAGTCGGTCTAAATCGAACACAGGTAAGGCGGGAAATAAGAGGTCCTCTCGGTCCACTCCTAACATATAGCATCTCTCGATCTCGCTATAGGTCCCTAATGTCACTAATACTAACTTTCGTCCTGAAAAGCGACTAACGGTCTAAACTATACCTATCTTTCGATCTTAGCACAGTTTAGTCGATTTAATTGACGGTCAACTAACCTTCCCTATCTTTCGATCTAATGGGTTGGTCACAAAATAGGTATTTAACTGGTCGCATGCATTCGATTGGCTAAATACAAGATTAAGAACAATTAAAACGAAGGGTAACCTTACAAGGTCAGTCGATCGACCAACAATGTCAGTCGATCGACTGACACGCGGGTTCAGTCCGTGTTCAATCTAATGCCGCCTATGCCACAATTCCCCTACATCCTAGCACTACAGATTTGGCTACTCATGCTAAGGGTAGAAACAATAACATAAACGATAAAAATAGCTACTGAATTCATGCTTAAAACAGGGAAGGAAACAATTAACATACAATAATGAAGACGGCTTCGGGAATCTAATAGCAATTCTAACCTATTAGCAAAATAAATATACTGAAAGTAAACAGGAAGAATACCGAATTGCAGGGGAAAGATTGATTATAAGATCCGAAACTCCAATGCTCACAATAATCCCAAACCCTAACTATTCGATATAGAACTTGAATGAAAACTTAACCCTAAAATTTGATGTAAAATTCTGAATGAAAGCTTGATATATTATTCGATACCAAAACTAGATGCTGGTGTTACGTTATATAGCAATCAACGCAACAACTTATTTCTAAAACCTAAACTTCACGGGCTTTCTAAATCTCGTCTGGAATCGAAATCTGGTCGATCGACGGAAGGTCTTTGGTCGATCGATCGCTCCTCAAAGAATGTGAGCTTCGGAACCCGAGCCTTGGTCGATCGATCGACTAGGTTGGTCGATCGACCGGCCGAGTGCTACTTGACTTCTTTTAACTCGTGGACTTGTCTTTTGGGCCTTGGATTGCGCACCAAGCTCGTTCCTTAAGCAATTCCTTTACGTCATTTGCAATGCAGATTACTCGGGGACGGGTTTGGCTCGATTTCCGCTCAATTCTTCACATTTCTGCAATAAAGTACAAAAACACGGAAGTAGAGGAAAATAGGGAAATATAGGCATATATTGCACATTTGAGCTCTGAAATGCGTGTAGAAAAGAGTGTGAAACATCGTATTTTAGACACGCATCACTACTGTTGGTAAGTTCTATCTTTATGTTATTTGTATTCTTTGGGGTTACTGTATACCTATATGGAGTTGGGAATATGGGGGATTCTGCATTGTGTAATTGTGTTATATGATTATTGTATAGGAGAAGACTTCGTAGAGGAGCCTTTCTGATTGTTCGTGTTGCGTGCTACTGTTGATTGCTAAGGTAGGGTTTCCCTACTCAGTTTACTGCTCTTTGTAGACATGCTTGTTGTGATTATTGTTATCTGTTGATCAGTGGAGTATGGAGATTGTTATGACGATGTTGGTGTTGGGGTATTGAGACGGCTATGATGTCGTGTGATTGTGATTGTGGTGGAGTCACTTGCGGGAGTGGCTTCACACCCTAGTTCGCCCTCCGTGGAACCTGCGACGGGAGGGGATGTGCACATTAAGGGACAGGGATTGTTGTCGCTCATTGAGGAGCTGGACTAGGTGGGATCGGCTGCGGTCACCCACTGGCGGCGAGGATTACCTATTGCAATGGGTAATCTGGCAGGGCTACACACTTTGGTGTGTAGTCGGTTACAGTGTGATGATAGAGATTGGAATTGGAAGATGATAAGTTGATTACTTGTTGGTCTGTTTTATAATGTTTGAGTAATACTGACCCCGTTGTTGTTTGTTGAATCTGCGGTGATCCATTCGGGGATGGTGAGCAGGCTTGACAGGTATTGCTAATGTGAGCTTGGGGACAGTCATGGGAGTATTGTCATCACCTGTCATAGCATCACCGTCTGAGTCTTAGCTGATTTCTTTTATTGTCAGACATTAGAGTTGTATTTTGGTTAAATCAGTATTTGGATTTGAGATGTTGTAAACTTTATATCTTGAAGTACTTTAATAAATGTGCTCAGTTCAGACGCTTTTGATATGTACTAACCTCGGGCAACCGAGATGGTAACACACTTTCATGGTAGGGTGGTCCTGGTAAGGCACCTTGGTATGAGGGGGTGTTACAGTTATGGCCCAAGTGTTCTATTAGACATGTATTCATTCGGCCCACTTTGGCTTTAACATGTTTAATTCTTAGTTTGTATGCTAATTATCTTTTGGATGCTTCTAGTCTTGCGTGTTATTCTTATTTCTTATGGCGTTTTTATCTCTTGTCTCGTCTTATATTATTCTAGTCATTTTTGATTTGTTCTTAGCTTTTCGATGATGTCAAGAGGGGGAAAGAAAGTCTATAGTAAGCATCTACCTAAGCTTGCTCCTTGTCAAGACCAATTGTCTCTTAAAGTCCTTAAAGTTTCGGTTTTTGAAAAATTGTCTTGATCTTGCGTTAATCTTTATTATCAAGATAACGATATTATATTGAGGGGGAACTTTTTAATTAGTCACAATTTTAGGAGACTTGCCATCATCAAAAAGGGGGAATTTGTTGGACCATATAGCTTATATGTTTATGTTTTGATAATGTCAAGGTGTTTTACATTCTATATACTTGTTGCGTGTAATCGTTTGTTGAGTATCTTAGAACTAACCTATTATGAGCAACAAAGAGGATTGTGACAATTGCATGAGAAGTTCAGGCCTTTGGTCAAGATCAAGCAAATTCAAGATTCATTCAAGTATTATGTGAAGACGAAGCTCGTCTAAAGATTAATCAAGCTTGGATGATGACGTAGCCTATACTCGAAGATCTCCTTGAAGATTAGAATAGCATAGGTGATTATCTCGTAATGGTAATCAAGAGTGAGTTTCTTGATTTAGTAAAGTTATAGCTTTGCAGCTATAACATTACTAATAAAAGAGCTCAATGTTATAGCTCTTCTACTATAACATTGAAATGCTGAGTTTTTATACACGACTTATAAATGTTTTGAAAATTGTTTTATAATTGTTTAATGTTTATTTTAAATGTTTTAATGAAAGTATTTATTTAATAAAGCCCGGTTTAGTGAGGAGTCCGGTTTTATTGTAAACATTAATTGGTAGTTATGATGGATCAACTTATGAGTTGGACTTTACTACTAATTAGGGTTTCCATATAGCCTCTCCTAAAACCTAAATTCTAATTATATATTAAGACTAGGGTTTGCATGATTCACGAGCTTATGGGCCGTGATATCTCGTGTTGCCTAGGAGATATTAGGTAAAGATTTAATTCTATAATAATATCTTTACATATCTTATATATCTTACTTAATATATTTATTTATGATTAGAGATATTCTTGTTTTAGGAAATCTTATCATAATCTTAGAATTTATAGTAAAGATAATATTTGGAAGGATTATATTCTATCTTTTAGAACATTCTTTATTATCTTTCAAGGCTTTTAGGAAAGAGATAATAAAGAAGATATAATTTGTAATTATATCTTATTATTTCGGCTATTAGGGTTTGTGCAAAAAACCGTGTAGCCTACTTCTTCCTTGCCTATAAATACTTTGCTATTTACAACATCTAAGATAGAGACCTTAAGCATAAAAATTGTTTTCATCTTTAAAAAGCAAACCGTGTGTTTTAAAGCAGAAAAACCGATTTGCAATTTTGAAAGGTCGTGTGTCACAAAACTCGCATACTCGTTCTTCATTTATCGTTATAAGATAATAGTGCGTAATTGATTTCTTACTTGTTCATTAACGTGAACCTTTGTTAGAATCATTAGTGCTTTCTTATTAGCGTAAGTTAGTCACTCGAGTATTTAACGGTACTCATTGAGTTACAGCTAGAGTTAGTTGTACGAGTTGGGTTAGTAAATTTGTATTCCGTAGAAAGGTACTAAATTTATTAATCGAGAATAGTGGGCGTAGGTTTCGACTTGTGAAACTGAACCACTTCAAAAATCCGTGTGTCTCTTCTTCTTTTGTTTGTTTCGTTCATCACGTTCATCTTCATTAGTTGATTAGTTAAAGTTTAATCAATAAACTTTAAATAATCAATTACATTAGCATAATCGAAAAAGCTTTTAAAAGGTTTTAAATCCTCAATTCACCCCCCCCCCCCCCTTGAGTATTTTGGATCAATAGACTCTTCAGGTTGGCAGGTGCCGGCATGGGTGATGAGGTCGGGTTGGCAGGTGAGGTCGTGAGTGGTTGTCGATTGTGGTTGGAATGGTTGTCGATGTAAGTGGTGGTGGGAATGTTGTCGGGGCAGCAAGAGGAAGGCGTGTGGGGAATGGTGATCGTGGGTGCGTCGATTGGCGACGGTGGTCTGAAGCGGAGGTGGGGGTGGTGGGAAGCCGAGATCTGGGCAGCAGGAGGAAAGTGGCTGGGTCACTTTTGTTTTTCTGAATTTTTTTGATTTTGGTTTTTATGTTTTTTGATTTATGTTTTTTTTAGTTTGTTTTTATTTGGGTTTTTTTTTGTTTTGAGAGAATGAGTGGAAAATGAGAGAGAAAGAGGGATGAGAGAAGTGTGAGAGAATGAATAATGAGCGAGTGAGTTGGGAGAATTGGAATGAGGAAGGAGTTATACAGATTAGGAAGGAGTTATACATGATTAGTGAGGGAGATTAGGGAGGGAGATTTGTGACCCTCCATCAAGATGTAATATCATCCCTCCATCCCTTCCATCCTAAGGTCCTTATAAGGACTTAGGGACTCATAAGATGTAAGGGCCTTATGAGAACCTTTATCTATATATATGTATATATATACATATATATTTGTGTGTGTGTGTATATATATATATATATATATATAATTAGGATCACATGAGTCCACCCTATCTTTTTGAGTCTGTGAGTCCATGATACAATATCACACGTTATATTAAACAATATCACAGCTTATACTAAAAAAAAAAAAAATCGTGATATTGTTTTGTAATATAATATAACCCGTTATGATACACAATATCACAGCTTACAGTTGATGTGACTCATATTTGAGCACATTTAGTCCCCGAATTAGCCTCGTTCCTATGCTTTATAGTGCATAATTGAGTCATTTACTATCTTTAGTTTCCCATTTTGAATATTCTTTGAGGTTTTGTTTCCTTGGTAGGAGAGGGGTGCAAACCTTGCATTTACATGGCGAAATGGAGCTAAATTGATCGCATCTAATGACCAAGCATCAAAGGGAAGACGATACTAGAAGGCCTATGTAGATAATAAAGTGAAACGGGCAATGACGAAAGGATCCTTGCATTCCCGGATTGATCCTCGCGGATTATGAAGGAAGAAAAGAAGAAATGTTATCTGCCAAGGGATCGGAGCGGATCACAGAAGATCCGAGCGTCTCCCCACCACCAACCGAGCATCTCGTGACCAAGACGCTCGTCCTGAAGCAAGAAGATCCGAGCTCCTCCCTTGACAATCCGCTCGGATCATACCCCAGAGAGCCCGTGCTTGTCTTCAAGTCGCTCGGATCATGGCAAGACTAGCAAAACGGAGATGCTCATTTCCTTCGAGAGGAGCATTTCCTCCACTTTTCGTAAGAACTTAATAGTCATTTAAGCCCTTAGTAACCCTAATTTATGTACCTAATCTTTAGTATAAATACCCCATTGTACTACTTAGATTAGCATGCGCTCTTAATCATCTAGTAATCAAGTTGTAATCAATTAGTAATCATTCCTTAATCTTGTAATCAACTCTTAATTTAGTCTTAATACAAATCTCAATACTTAATCTTTCCTTAATTTCTCTATTGTTCTTCATTTATTTTGGGTCATTAGAAGATCATTTGGGTTTATTGGGAGATTGACAACCTTTCATCAATCATCAAGTACTTCTATTATTCTTTGCATTATTATTTTGGAATCTCCATAGGTATAATTCTCTTAATCCTTGCTTTAATTATTGTTAATCATTTTCATTCATTCATCATGTTTTGCCTTGTTAATGTGATTGACAACCTTGTTAGCATGTTAAACTTGATCATGAGTGAGTAGTTTCTTTAGCTAGGGTTAAAGGGTAATTAGGGTAAACCAACATGGGGAATGATTCATGCTTAATCTAATATTTTCACATAATTTATTTGCTTACTTGTTGTGATTTCAACTTCTGCACATGTTATTTTTGATGAAATGCGAGCCTATGAATCCTTGCATTTTTTATCCATCACTTATCTTTTCAATAAGGTTTGTAAGACATAAACCAACTCGAGCCTCATTAGACCATGCATAATGTTGAATAGGAAGGATTAAGTCAACTTGTATGTGTTGTACAATCTAATCGATTCGGTTCCGGGACACAAACCTTCTTAGGGATTGTAAGATATACACTAACTCGATCCCATCACAACAATAATTGCTTGCTTATAATTTGAGAACATGTTTGTATGATCAACTCCCATGTATTCCTCTATGAATCCATGATACCCTAGTGCTTTTAATCAATTGTTTACATCTTCATTTTATCTACCTTCCTTTGTTTTTATTGTTGATTAGTTTTAATTGATCTCCTATCTCAACCCCAAATTGTGACACCCTAAGACACGACCATTTACAATTGAAAATCCTAGATCAATACCCGTCCCTTGGGATCCGACCTTTACTTACCTCTTTACTAAGAGTAGTTGGTGAAGTTATAAATATTGTTTTGGTTGGGTAACGTTTGACGACGAGTTATACGAACACCAAAAATGGGCCCGTTGCCGGGGACGTTGTTAACTTGATTTTTTTTCATTAATTGTTTTTAGTTGTGTCTTTCTTTACCTTGGGGAAGTCAATATCCTCAAAGTTGTTCTAATTGTTTTCAAGTTGTTTGATATTTTGCATGTCTAGGAGATCACAAGGTAACTTGTTACCCATTGATCTTGAAATCGAAAGAACTTTGACCAAAAATAGAAGACTTTCTAGGAATACTTTGGAGGTATTGGTGAAATTTTGGACATTCAACCAAATAACATTGAGTTCATCAACCCTTTTGCAAGAGAAGGAGAGGATAACCCAATGCAAAACCCACCACAAAATCAACCCACAATGCCTAAATTTTCATCACATTCCGTGCCAACCGACGAGAACCTACCAAATGGTACTCCTACACCACAACATTTAACCGGTAATTTCATTGCCAAATCCGCATTTATACAATTAGTTGAGAGAAGTCAATTTGGAGGGATGCGTAGTGAAGACCCTCATTCTCATATGGAGACTTTTTGCGACTACTGTGATGCGATTTCTCAAACCGGAGTTACTCAAGACCAAATTTGATGGGTCTTATTTCCTTTTTCTTTGATTGGTTCCGCGAAACAATGGTTGAAGAGCCTAGATAAGGCTACTCTTGGTATTGATTCTTGGAAGAAATTGGCACTTGCTTTCTAAAAGAAATTCTATCCTCCGGAGAAGACTAACATGTTGAGAGCCCAAATCACCGGGTTCAAACAAAGAGATGAGGAATATTTGTATGAAGCATGGGAGATATTCAAGGACACTTGTCCATATTGTCCACACTATGGACTTAGCAAGTGGTTCCTTGTACAACAATTTTGGAACGGTCTATATGAAGACTCCCGAAACATTCTGAATATGGGATCAAATGGTATGTTCACCGAAGTTGATGACAATCAAACATGGAACAAAATTGAAGAAATGGCGGTCCATAACTCACAATATAGTAGACCTCGGAAGGCTACTAGAGGAGGAAAACATGAGGTGGATTCCATTACTCAATTGGGTGCTCAACTTAGTGCTCATATTGATACCATTAATTTGAAGTTTGAAAAGGCTATGGCTAGACTTGAAGAGTCCTCCAAATCACCCAAGTATCATGTTAATGCTATGGTGGTATCATCATCAATTCCATGTGGAGTATGTGAGAATTGTGGAACTTTGGGACATGACCAAAGTGAATGTAGGAGAACAAGTGAACAAGTGAATACTTTCGAAGCATACAAAAGTGGCACCCCTTATTCCAACTATTACAATGAGAATACCAAAGTCCACCCCAATCTTTCATACAAAAGTCAAAATGTTCAAAACCCTCAAACATACACCTCACCTCCAATGAGAAACCAAGCTCAAAGACCCTTTTACAATCAATACCAAAGTTATCAAAATCAACCTCCATACAATCAAACAAATGACCAAGGTTTTGATGTTCAAAAAGCGGTCCTCCAAATGCAAAAGAACCAAAAAGAGTTTTTCACTCAAATGCTAAAGGATAGCCAAGCAAAAGACATCTGCTCCTCCGACAATAATGCGATCACAACTATTGATCATGATGATCACATGTTTAAGTCTCATTATAAAGAATACAATTGGGAAGTAATATTTTACTGTCAACTGGTCCACACATATCGGTAATGATTGGCTGACTAGAGTTTGACATTACTGTCGTGCGACGGTGGTGATCAGTTGATCCCCTAGGTCATACCGAAAGGGCAACACTCTTAATTGATCATTTAATTGATCGTATAACGTTACGAGTCAATTAAATTATTTAAAATTGACGGACGATTTTGGAAGTAATATTTACGTGTCTCATTGAAATTTGATTAAATGAGATACGGTCTGAGTAATCGAATTGTTTCATTACTCAGATGAAATTATTGTTTAAGGAAACAATTAAAATTGAATGAATTATTATAAATACAATTTATTGTGATTTATAATTGGTAAAATATTTTGGTACAAGTAATTATGAATTACTAAGTCGATTTTTTTATATGACGTATTTTTATTAATACGTTGATTTTTAATATGTTAAAAATACATAACAAATTTATGTTACATATGAAATGTGACATAAGACAAATTGACATTTTGACAAAGATAATATGGAGTCCATATTATCTATGTGTGCCGAAATTAAGAGGAGGATTAAGCTAATATTGTGTTGATTATATTAGTGGAGAGCATGATGATTACCCTAATTGACTAGCCATGCAAACCTAGTGTTCATTGTGAAGAACAACTCAAGCATGCATTGGCTCCCTCTAATCCCCTCTTCCACCCGGTTTTTGAGAGGAAAAAAAACCACTTTGGTTTTTCCTCTTATTTTACCTAATATACACAAAAATGTGTTTGTCATTCATTCATTCATTTTCATTCATCAAAAATATTTTATAGAGATAAAATATTTTCTTCTTCTTCCTCTCCTCTTAACTGGTTTTAAGAGTCCAAAACCAAAGATTTTTGGGTCAATTTTATCACTAAATTAATATTGTACTAGTATTCATAATATTAATTTTATTAAGAGTGTGCCTTGGGTATTATATTTTGGGAGAGATCCTATACTTGGATCTTAGTTCTTCCATTAAGGAAAGCACAAGAACAAGAGAGAAGGAGATCTCTCTTGTGCCCTTATAAACCGAAATTCCAATGTAAGATAAAGATTTCTTCTTTATATTGTTTATAGTTTGCATGCATAAGATCACCAATTAATTTTATGATTAAATTAACCTAAAACATATATGAATATGTTGAGTATATAGATCTACTTTTCCTTCAATCGGTATCAGAGCCAGGTTGTTTGCATGCAAATCGGTTAAAAGTTTTTCCGAGTTATACGATTAACATATAAAACTTGTTTAATTTGTGTTATTATGATATATCACGAAAATCATTATGCATGTTAAAATTTCTGGTCCTAAAATGTTTTTAGAATATTTTGGTTAATTTATGGATTTTTATTGTTCATATTATATAATAATGGCATTAAAATATGATTTTAGGAATAAAATGTCATTTTCGAACTAAAATTAGCTAAACGTCGACTTTTTCAGTGATTTTTGGATATGTTGTTACATATATTATTTTGAGATGACCTGTAAATTTTCATAATTTTTGGACTTTTTATGCTCGAAAAATGGATTTTTCATTATTAAAATCGGATTTAGATGAAAAATAGTTTAATATGAGATAAATTTCGAATCTGGTCATAGAAATTTAGTATGTTGTCACATGAAATTTTACAAGATGTGTGTAAAATAATAGGCTATATTGAAGTCTTTATGCATGATTTATGATTTTTTGAAGAAAAATAGCATAAATAGTGACTTAATTAGTGAAATATTAATAAAACATACTCTATGACTAAGGAAAAACGTCAAATGTTGCATTTTATTATCTTTTTCAGATATAAAATTGAAAAGTTGATGAATATAATTTTTCTCATGTTTTTATGATTATTTTTTGTTAAAACCGATAAACCGCAACATTGTTTTTCCGGATAAATTTCAAAATTTTTAACCTAAGTTTTTCAACATTATGAGTGTCATGGTATTTTTCCAGAATGTTCATGAGTTTAAATTTTGAATTTTGAATTTATTTGAATTTTTGTGATTTATTTGAAGTTTATAGGTTATTTTTATAATTTTAGGTCCATTAATGAACAATTTTTAGAAATATGAGTTATTTATGGTCAAATAATTAGTGAAGACTAAATTTTGAGTCCTAAGAGGTTAGGGTAATTAACTTATGCATAAATATGAATTTATGTAAATTTTTTTATTATAAAATGTTGAAATCACGCAAATCTGTAAAAACCGAGTAATATACGATATTGGCTACTTAAAGGCGATTTAGCATAAAATTGGGCATGTTCATACATATTATAATGCTGCATTTTCTTTATGATTGTCATAATTTTATTTTATGTAATTTTTGAATTATGTAATTTTACTTATTATGGCCTTAGTTTTTAATTGGTATTACCTTAAATGTATGGGAATATCGATTCGGTTGTAATTTATTGTGATCTCGTATCACCGTTTTGTAATTTAATAGATTTATTTTATTTTAGTTACAAATGTATAATAGGAAATTATGTAATTTGTTATGTAATTTTTTTTATTTCGGAGTTCCCAAAGACGGATTTCTTCAAGATGGCGATACATAAAGACGGTGTTACCTCGAGATGCGTGCCACAACCGAAGTTCAAGGGACCAATGGAGTTGGTTTTCGAATATGTAATAGTTTATTAGATTTTCTATTTTAGGAAGGCCATACTAGGATTTATTTTTATGCTTTGCATTTTATTTATATGTCGCATGCATCGCTAAATCGCCATAACTAAAACATGCATCATCTTCTTTCATCGAGTTTATCGACCATGTCAATTAAAATTATCGTAGTTCACCGCTTTAGTTCACTTAAAACGTGATAGATAATAAATTGACATGACCTCTCGCTAAAATAATCAATTGAGACATAGCCTTACCAAATAGTAGAAACCATGAAAACCTATTTCGCGAGGGAGTGCACTCGGCCCTACCGGGGTACAAAACTTGTTACGTAGGGGAAGTGGGTGATAAATTTCTATCCACCGAATTCATATTGATAAGCGATGAATTGGCCCTACCGTGCCCAAGTTGATGTGGATTTGGATCATGGACACATTTATTCGAAATTTGGATTGAGCTCAACGGAAGTATTCGTGACCGTAGTCGCATGTGTTCCGGGCTATAAATAAACATTAGAGTAATTTTATCGACCAAGAGTTCTAAAAGTAGAATCGGTTAAACGTTAATCCACCGAGTTATATTGATAAAGGATGTATCGGCCCTACCGTGCCTAAATCGATATGAATTTGGGTCTTGGAATCATTTATCTAGTTGGGTAGAGGTCACTAGAAAAATGCATAAAACTTGTTTAAATTAGTTTTCACGAGTATTATTAAACGACATTTGTTTTACTCCTTCTATTTTGTTTTGTAGACCACTTCTTTTTCTCATAACAAATGGCAACACCAACCCCTAACGCCACGCCTCTCGCTAATTCATCATGGCTCCGATCCTTCATGGATCGATGTAAACTTAAAAAGAATGGGTCAAATTTCTCCGATTGGGATGCCCAACTCAAACTAGCCGCCCAAGGTGACGACAAGCTTCGTTACCTAACCGAGGCCTCTCCACCTGAACCTAATACTAGGTCGACCGCCGCTACTAGGGAAGCATATGAGGCTTACCATAAGGAGTCCGCCACAATGAAAAACGTGTTGATCTTTGTGATGGAGGCGGATCTCCAAAGGAGAGCCTTTAAAATGGGCACCGCTAATGAGATTTACTCCAAGCTTGTGACAATGTTTTCACAAACTCCGCGGATCGTCCAATATGAGGCGGCCGCGGCATTCTTTGATCTCGACTTCAAAGAGGGCCAAAAGGTTAGCCTTCATGTGCTCAAACTTATGGAGCTTGTCGAGACCTTGAAGATTCAAAAGGTTGAAATCCCCAAAGAACTCATTGTAGATAGGATTCTACACTCCTTGTCAAAAGTCAAAGCGTATGTTCAATTCCGGGTGAATTTTAACATGCAAGACAAGGGTGTGTCTCTTGAAGAATTGCACAAGTTACTTGTGCAAGCCGAAAGGGACATGGGGTTAAATGTGAACCCACCCAAGGATGTGCTTAACATAAGCACTAAGAGCAAGGGGAAGTTCAAGAAGAATGGGAGGAAGGGTAAGAAACAAGCTCCCACTTTCACCAAGACTAAGACTAATGAAGCTAGCACTTCAAAAATCAAGAAGGGTCCTCTTGATAAATGCCATTATTGTAATGGTGTTGGACATTGGAAATGAAATTGTTCCAAATACCTTGGTGATATTAAGGCTGGAAAGATCACTCGAGGAGGTAAATGACTATCCTTTCTTTTATGTTTCTAATTCAACTATGGTATTGTGATACAAAGTTGTGATAATGTATCTCCCTTTTTATTGTAAATAGGGCCTCCACCAAGCAAAGACAAGGGAAAAGAAAAGCAAGCATGAGAAACCATCAAGAAGCTAGGAATAGCTTTCATGGAGCTTTGCTTTTTATTGTCTTATTTTATTCATGTTTTGGATTTTAGCACCTTTAAGTTTCCGTGTTTGACATGGAAAGGTATTTTGGATAATTGGTTGTATTTTGGATAATGGTGGCTTGGTTTGCAACCCAAGTCACCCGTTTTATCATTTTATCCTTTGTTCTAAAATTCATATTTAAATGCTTGCTCTTAGAAACATATAATTATTCACTTAAAGTGATCTAATAGACAAATATAATGACGGGATTCATTATATGTCCACATGCTTAAGGCTTGTGTATGATTTTTAAAGGAATGTCAATCACCAAGTACACTTACGAAATCTAAAACTATTAGTCAACCTATGAGATAGTTCTTCTTATACTTCAAATTCATTATTTGTGTCTCATATGCTATCTTTGAATCTATAGTGTATTTATTCTAAAGATAGAGTGGGAGAACAATGAGAACACAACACACGAGGCAAGATAAATTTGTGTACTTGTGTAAATGAGATCTACGCAAGGTAGAATGATTTGAATGAAGGTATATCTATTTATATAGTATACCCAATAGATGAGATCTATGGTCTCAAGTAAGTTCTATATGACTAAAGAGACCAAGTGAAGTAATCATAAGAGTATGTTCTCAAGATAACTACACGAGGAGACCAAAAGAAAGTTTTGGAACAAGAATGACTAATGTAAAGTCTTAATTGACTAGTTTATGATAAAATTTTGACCAATAGTTTCAAACTTTACTTAAGAGCCTAAATGAATCAAAGTAACATACTAGTAATAAACGAGTTGCAAGGATTGATATACCGATATCTTCAATAGCCAAGTTTTAACCACGCAGATGTCATTACTTAACCTCATTATGAAAATGAATTGGTTAAACCTCCTTCAGAAAGGGATATTTTGAAGGACGTGTATTAGATATTATTTATATTTAAACAATGACATTGCTACGTATCATTATGACATGAACGAATTAGAGATTAAAATCTCTTTCCATAAGGTTAAGATGAGGCCTCTTCAAAATAGGAATTTTGAAAGGATATGATGGGAACATATATGGCTTCATCTTAATAACTTTGCAAAGCAACATACATTCCAATTTTGAAATGTTTTCGATTGAGTAATCAATTTCGAAACATGTGGAATTAAGTGGGAGTTTAGAAATTATCATGTGAAGACATGGAATTTAGGGGGAGCTATCATCCTTTGAATGTTTACAACTCATTACTCATTAGGAATGACGAGCTAATATCTTCTTTCACAAAGAAGTATTTGAGTTTTCAATTCTGGATGAATATGGACTATGATGAATCCAATTACATCAAGAAATATTGGATTAGTATTAAGAAATACACATCGTATCAACATACACATAGGTTATTCATGTAAATGAAAATGGAATTGCCATTAGTAGTCATGGTCGTTCATTGAACCTAAGAACAGTTGATCTCATGATCATTAGTAACTAATGTTTCTGCCATTAGAATTATCATGCACATGTCCAGTGGTGAATCATATGCATAAGAGCATGATGATTCATTGGTAAGCCATAATAGAAACGTCATGAATTCTCGAGTAGAATCCGATGAGCGATTTCGGTGTTTGATAGAATGCTCTGTTATGTGACAAGAGGTTGCACATATTAATGAAAATCCGAGCACATGTAAGGATTTATGAGAATCCTAAAACTTTTCAAGCCAAAAGGAGAAATAGGAAGTTGGGAAAGATACTTAGTTGAATTAAGAAGTTGCTCAAAACTAATCTTTCCTAATATGCTAGGACTTGTGAGAAGTGCTAGACTAATCATCTTGACAAATTGTTGCAAGACTCTACAAAACATATGCCTAGTGCTTTGTGTGGATGGAGCACTTGATCAGTACAAGTTATATCATTCACCACAAATTCGTTCGTTATCTGATAATCGATAAGGAAGTTCTTTCAAGATAAAGAACCGAAACCAAGGTCGGGAACCTTGATGTGTACTTGGTGAGGTTCACACTATGAGTGATAACATGAATGTAAAGGATAATACGATTAAGAAGTTTGAACACATGGACACGTAACATGTTAAACTTCTATTGAAGTCAACAAGTGTTTACACACTTACGATATGCATCACAAGGTTGTAATCTTGTATTGACTACCCGAGTGTGATGTCGACATTTGTCGTTTGAGTTATTAGTAACTCACCTTATACTTTGTTACATCCAACGGGTTGTAGAGACAATTGAACCCCGTTTAAGTGAACATGGATTAGCATTGTATTTGCCCATAGTTACTTGTATGAGGTGACGTCTCGAAGTGACTAGAGTGTGATGCGATTGATGGCAAGTTCAAGTGCCATAGAGTCATGTGAGATGACTAGTCGATCACATAGGCAGACTGTTAGGAACTTTTTGTCGGGCCTAATGACCGCTTATAGAGTTCTGACAAATTTATATAGCCTGGTCTTGGCGAGAGCTGCTATAGTATTCCAACGAGTCGATTCTTTTGACTAAAGACTATTCACCTAAGAGGGCACAGTTTCAGATTAACTTTGATTTGTGTTACTACGACCTTCGTAAATGGGGTCAAATGGGCATATTTTGGGTTATGATGGCTGTGGCTAGTTGAAGGGAATGAGTGCGATATGAATTGTCCACCCCTAGTCAGGGTTATAACAATATCTCAAGGCCACTCGAGGAGTAATGAACTGGAAATGCGTGGCCACGCTCGGAATGTATCCATGGTGGATAAATCCGGTCAATCAGTTATGCTCCAGATCGAGGAAACCACTCTCGATATGATCACTTGCAACTACGACCTGAAAGACACCTTGCATTGAGTGGGAGATAGTAATAGGACAAGAGAATTGGTGACGCAGACTTGTCGAGGACAAGTGGGAGATTGTTGGAATATGTGTCCTCCGACAATAATGCGATCACAACTGTTGATCATGATGATCACATGTTTAAGTCTCATTATAAAGAATACAATTGGGAAGTAATATTTTTATCGTCAACTGGTCCACACATATCGGTAATGATTGGTCGACTAGAGTTTGACATTTCGTCGTGCGACGGTGGTGATCAGTTGATCCCCTAGGTCATACCTAAAGGGCAACACTCTTAATTGATCATTTAATTGATTGTATAACGTTACGAGTCAATTAAATTATTTAAAATTGACGGACGATTTTGGAAGTAATATTTACGTGTCTCATTGAAATTTGATTAAATGAGATACGGTCTGAGTAATCGAATTGTTTCATTACTCAGATGAAATTATTGTTTAAGGAAACAATTAAAATTGAATGAATTATTATAAATACAATTTATTGTGATTTATAATTGGTAAAATATTTTGGTACAAGTAATTATGAATTACTAAGTCGATTTTTGTATATGACGTTGATTTTTAATATGTTAAAAATACATAACAAATTTATGTTACATATGAAATGTGACATAAGACAAATTGACATTTTGACAAAGATAATATGGAGTCCATATTATCTATGTGTGCCGAAATTAAGAGGAGGATTAAGCTAATATTGTGTTGATTATATTAGTGGAGAGCATAATGATTACCCTAATTGACTAGCCATGCAAACCTAGTGTTCATTGTGAAGAACAACTCAAGCATGCATTGGCTCCCTCTAATCCCCTCTTCCACCCGGTTTTTGAGAGGAAAAAAACCACTTTGGTTTTTCCTCTTATTTTACCTAATATACACAAAAATGTGTTTGTCATTCATTCATTCATTTTCATTCATCAAAAATATTTTATAGAGATAAAATATTTTCTTCTTCTTCCTCTCCTCTTAACTGGTTTTAAGAGTCCAAAATCAAAGATTTTTGGGTCAATTTTATCACTAAATTAATATTGTACTAGTATTCATAATATTAATTTTATTAAGAGTGTGCCTTGGGTATTATACTTTGGGAGAGATCCTATACTTGGATCTTAGTTCTTCCATTAAGGAAAGCACAAGAACAAGAGAGAAGGAGATCTCTCTTGTGCCCTTATAAACCGAAATTCCAATGTAAGATAAAGATTTCTTCTTTATATTGTTTATAGTTTGCATGCATAAGATCACCAATTAATTTTATGATTAAATTAACCTAAAACATATATGAATATGTTGAGTATATAGATCTACTTTTCCTTCACAAAGGTGGAAGCAAGGCACCTACAAAACCAAACCTTTCCAAAAGGCAACAAGCACTTCAAGCTTCAAAGGCTTTGGTGGTTCAACAAGCAAGAATGGAAATTCAAGAAACTCCTATTCTTATGGTGGAAGCTACTACTTCTATCCCGGTTATTGAGCAACTAGAAAAATATCCGGAGGTAACTTTCACATCAGATTCTCATAGGAAAAATTTTGTGTCTCTTGCTACGAAATCGATTTTACCCACCAAGTTTATTTGCCAAGACGCCTTGACCAAATTGGGTGTCCTTGAAAGGACCAAGAACTTCTTTGAGTCCATGGGGTTGCTTACATTGTTTAATATGCAAGAATTGACCTACCCCTCCCTCACCTTGGAATTTATAAGTTCATTGAAAGTTACAAAGGTGGAGACTCGAACGAACATTGAATTCCGCCTTGAGAATGTGGATAGGAAGATGTCCTTTAATGAGTTTGGCAAAGTTTTCGGTCTTGATAATGACTCGACTTATGTGAAGAAACCTTTAACAAAATATGATCTCCTTTGTGGAAAGCTATTACCGGGAGGAAATTCGAGTCCTTCCATGAATGTCGTGCCCTTTATGTTTATCACCCGGGCATAAGGGTGTGGCACAAGGTTCTGGGAAATACTCTTATTGCTAGGAAGGGGACTAATCACTTGACCGAACTTGATTTCATCTATCTCGAGTCAATCTTGAATGTCGAAAAGAAGTTCACCAAGAAATACAACATCCTTCAACTTTTAATCGAAAGGTGGCTAAATATCGATCATGGCAAGGAAGGCGCGGCCTTTATAGTAAATGGGGGATTGATAATGTGGTTGGCAAAGCATTTCAACCGGAATTTCAACAAAGATGACACTTATAAGCCGGGTAAGGGAGGCCACCTCATTGATCTAGCCACTATGGTTCACAAATTCCATTGGGTCAAGAACGACAATCTTGACAACAAATTTGAGTGGCTTACAAAAGATGCCAAGTCCTTCATTCTACCGAACAAAATTTGCCGACTAAATGTCCAAAGCCCGCACTATCTTCTCCCACTTTTCGAGGAAGCCGAGTCCATAATGCAACACCATAGGGAGGCTATTGCCGAGCCCTCCTCCTCTATTATCACTCCACCCTACTCATTCACCTACCATGAATTCCGACCCGAAAATGTTACGGTGGGAAATGACTACTTGACTTTTTTGATGCAAGAAATGCATAGACAAGCCCATGAAGACCGAGTAAATACATATAGAGCTCAATATCTGCCCCTCTTACACCTAGCTAAGCAAGGACTTCTTGGCCCATCATGTCCTTTGCCTAGTTGGGCGGATATGGAAGTTTTCTTTCCTAATGCTCCTAGAGATGCTAGCATGGGTGATGAGGAGGTTGTTGTTGAGAGTGGTGATGAAGAAGAAGAAGGTGAAGAAAAAGAGGGAAGTGAGGAAGAAGAAGAAAGCTCAAGTGATAGTGGTGAAGCCTCTGGGTCTATGGAGGTATATGATGATGAGGATGCTAGTGAAGATGATGATGATGGAGATGGTAGTGATGTCGCTATGGGTGACGATTGAGGATTATCAAGCTCTTTGGAGGATGTCACAATACATTGTGAGTCTCCTACACCTCCTTTAGCTTTGTTCATTTCTCTTGTTTTTAAATTGTATCTTGATCATGAGTTCGAGTCCTAGCAACACTTAGAGGACTCCCACCTCGGTCCCATTGAGGTGTCTTTTATTGTTTCCACCATGAAAAATCAAAAATGACAATTTTAGATTCATGCATAGCATCTTTTATGCATGAACTCCCTCACTCTCACTTGGTTTGGGGAAGTTCAAGCATATGCATTGGGAGTTAATTTAAATTATGCTCTCAAACAAAACAAAAATTCATGCATCATATAGCATATCTTAGTTTGCATTCACTTTTGTATGTATATCATATAGTTTGCATTTAGCTTAGGAATCATGCATTTTCATATAGCTTGCATAATTTTCTATCATATTGGCCATTGAGGACAATGCCCATACTAGTGTGGGGATGGGAAATTCTAACATGACTTATAAAACAAAAATGATAAAAATTGAAAATTTTTGAAAAATAAACAAAAACATGTCCTTTTTATTTCATAAAAACATAAAAACCATAAAAATTTGAAAAATGCAAAAATCCAAAAACATGTTCATTCCTTTTTAGTTTAGAATTGTATATATTGAATATACTTATTTGTTTATCCTTTGTCGCATTAATCGACTACGCACATCTGAAACATGAGGATGTTGAAGACCGCATGGTATGATCTTTCCAATCTCCTTTTTCCTCTTTATGTTAATGACTATGTGGCTTTATTTTGATTGATGCGGTATAAACAATGTGATTATAGGATTGCATTTAGATTATTTGGCATACTAGTTGGTAGAATCATATGCATTAGGATGTATAAATATTAGTTGCATCATGGCATATAGTTGCATTTAGGAAAATTTTTGTGAAAGCATCTATTTGGGAAACTTGACAAGTGTATATAGGCCCTTGTAGATACTTTTTCTTCTTGAGACTTTGCTTGTTAGCATACTTGTAAAACACCCTAAGATGTGTCATGCTAGTATCCTTTGACCCATGAATTAAGGCCTAGTCAAGAGTACCTTATGGTGTGATAACTCCTTGGCTACCGTTTATTCCAAGGTGACCCTTGAAACCATGCAACCATCATCCATGTTCTACCACATTTTGTCATCAAAAAGGGAATGGGCACAAAAATTGTTCAAATTTGAGTTCAAGAATTGAAATGAAAGTAAAAAAGTTTGGAATTGCATCAAAAGAAAAGAGGAGTAACAAAAATAAAAACTCCTATGATTCAAATACAAGCACCCTCACTATAAATGGGGTAGCTTTGAAAATGTTCAAAAGAAAATGCAAGAAAAAAGTTGAAATTGTCAAGTGTTGAAAAGCCAAACTGTAACACTACGGATTTTCATTGGTGACTACTCGACCGAGTAGTGCTTTTGTTGTGAGTTGTTTTGGTTCTGCCGATAAATACTCGGCCGAGTATAGTGAATACTCGACCGAGTAGCGGATACTCGGCCGAGTATAACTTTACTCGACCGAGTATTCGGTCTGGCGAGTATTATTTTGACGGTTTGATTAGGGAGTGTTTAAGATTATTTTATATCCCGCGTCAGCTTTCAAAAACATCATTTCAATTTCATCATTTCTACGTTAACCCTAATCTCTCCCTAATCACTCCCTAATCATTCCATAACTTTGTTGTGTGTGAGATATTCGGAGTTCTTGCGTATACTCCCTCATCCTACTGTTGGTAAGTTCTAATTATATGTTATTCGTATTCGTTGGGGTTACTGTATATTTGTGGAATTGGGAATATGGGGGTTGTGCATTGTGTAATTGTGTTATATGATTATGATATAGGAGAAGACTTCGTAGAGGAGCCTCTCTGATTGTTCGGTTTCCGTACTGCTGTTGATTACTAAGGTAGGGTTTCCCTACTCAGTTACTGTTAATTGATTTAAGACTGTGCTTGTGCTGTAATTGTTGTTATCTGCTGGTCATCGGAGTATGGGTGTTGTGATGACGGTGTTGGTGTGGTTGTGTTGTGACGGTTGTGATGTTGCGACAGCTGTGATGCTGTGTGTGTATGATTTTGGTTGAGTCACTTGCGGGAGTGGCTTCACACCCTAGTTCGCCCTCCGTGGAACCCGTCGCGAGAGGGGATGTGCACATTAAGGGACAGGTATTGTTAGTCGCTCGTTGATGAGCTGGACTAGGTGGGGATGGGCTGCGGTCACCCACTGGCGGCGAGGATTACCTGTTGCGATGGGTAATCTGGCAGGGCTACACACTTCGGTGTGTAGTCGGTTACTGTGTGTGAAATCGATGATCATTTGGTTGTATTGTTCTTTGTCTTATATTTATTGAGTAATCGACCCGTTGTTGTTGTTTTGTAAAACCTGCGGTGATCCATTCGGGGATGGTGAGCAGACTTGACAGGTATTGCATTTGATGAGCTTGGGCGGTCATGGGAAGTCGTCATCACCAGTTGTAGTGTCACAGTCATGAGTCTTAGCTATGATTTTGTAGTTGTCCTCAGTTGTATTCACTTTATTGGTTTTGGTTTGGGTTTGGATTGTTGTAAACATTAATACTTTACAGTACTTCTAATAAATGTGTTTAGGACGGACGCTTTTGATCTATACTAACCTCGGGCAACCGAGATGGTAACAGCCTTTCATGCTTAGGTAGTCCTGGTAAGGTACCTCGGTATGAGGGGGTGTTACAACGTGGTATCAGAGCCGACGATTCCGGCACCTAAAACAAATGAACCCAATGAACTTAGGGAGTCTAAATAAAATGAACCCGGGAGAGTTGTATGGAGCGCCGCAAAGACTTGGGAGACGTCCGAAGTCGCATTATGGCCCTCACAATCTCAAGCCGGTCACCGGGGGGAATTTGTTGTGAGTCTTTTCGATGCGTGTGTGTGGTATGTGGAACTTGAATGGTTGAATCATGTGAAAGGAAGTGAGATGTGTGGAAACATGTGTAAGACGTGGTGAAACTTGTTGAAACGGATTTGGTATGAAATATGTTGGCATGTTAAGTGTTTATTATGTGGCTTTCAAAAGGGTAGTGGAACATGCGTACATAATCATGATGATGTTAATGTTTGGTTGTTGGTAGTAGCATGTGATTAAGGTCATGCGTCTATGCATATGAATGTTGTGTTTAATATCCATGTGGATATGATAAAAGTACACCCGTGTACTGGTTTTTAGAAGGATTGGATCGTTATTGTTTGTTTTATGCATGTTTAAGTTGTTTTGTTAAGGAATTTTGATTTGTATACAAACCGATTTTTGGAAGGGTTGTCTTAAAACTGTCATAAGTCGAGTTCTATAAATGATATTGTTGTGATTCCAAGTTGAGGTGATAGCTTGTCCTCTTACGATTCTAACGATAGGTCACACGCCCAGAATGACCAAGTAACGAGTGAGATATACCTGTTTTACGAAAACGGACGGTCTTTGAAAATCGCTGCGATACTCGACCGAGTAGTCCCTACTCGGCCGAGTATCTTTTATACTCGACCGAGTATTCCATATTCGGCCGAGTAATATCTCTGTGATAATATTGTTTAGCGTCTGGAGTCGTGAACTCGGCCGAGTAGTGTAATACTCGACCGAGTAAGGTCTACTCGGCCGAGTATTCCCAATACTCGACCGAGTAATCCTTCTGCGACAATTGAGGTTGCTTCTGGAGTCGAAAACTTGACCGAATAATATAGTTACTCGACCGAGTACCTTGTACTCGACCTAGTATGTTATGTACTCGAGCGAGTACTTTATTGGGCGGCCACTTTGAGTCGGTGGCTATGTTCTTACTTTTGTTTTGAGTCGGTGGTTATGTTCTTACTTTTGTTTTGAGCCGGTGGCTATGTCCTTACATTGTTTTGAGTCGTAGGGTATATACACATGTATGTTTTGAGTCTTAACGCATTCTTTTATATGTGAGACGGTCTTGATACGTAAGTTACCGGAAGTTATGACATGGAGAATGATGGCTTATGAGGGACATGTGTTGGGTAAGGAAGACATGTGTTAATGTGGTTGTGAAGGATAGTGGAAAAAGAAAAGGGAAGAATGATGAGCTAATCGAGGTAAAGAGCATGTTTTGTGAGATATGATGAGTGATATAGTCGTGTGTTGAGTAGTATAAAAGTAAGTGTATATGGACAAAGGGTTATGTAAGTGTAAAGAAGCATGAGAATGAAAGATTGAGATAAGGGATACGAATAGTGGCATATTCGGATGTGTAAGGATTTATGGAGGAAGACAGCTAGGATAGAGTTGCTTAAGGATATATGTAATAAAAGGTTGTTGTAAGAAGATAGGAAAGAGAGGTATATAGTGAATTTAAAGGAAGTTATGTCGCGATGTGGATTTGTAGATAGTGGCTAAGTTTGGGAAGTTGGAATATCAAAGGGGTGAGCCTAGTGTGTAATTCTTTGGACAAACGGTATGAAGTGAATTTTGGTTTCTAGAGATGCGAAAGGGAGACATGACTAATTGAAGAGTAACTATTAGTGTGTGGACTTGATGGTGACAAGGGTGAGTGTGAAGCAAGATGAGAGATGATAAATGATAAGAAGAATGATAAGATATTGATATGAATTAATGGAATTAGAGTTGCAGAGCTATGGAAAATAAACAAATGACTAAAGGGTTAGGTAGAAAGAGAAAGGAGATGACTTATTAATTGGCATTATTGAGTAAAAGGAGGGAAAGAGGGGTGGAAGTAAGCTGAGAGAACGTTGACCGGAGTTAAGGAGCATGAAGGTAGGAAATTATGAAATGTACGATATCCCCACTAGAGGGTGTGATTTAATGGTTATATAGGAGAGCAGGACAACGTGTTAGCCGTGAGTTTCAAGGTATTAAGGGAATAAGAAGCTTGTGGAGTGTTGTAAGATCTGAGATTTTGGTGGAGAGTTAGGTAGCGATATGATAAAGGATAGAATTGGGAATAATGTCGAGGTATGTTTTGTTGATGGATTGGATGTTCGTATTTGGGATGATAACCAAAGAGAGGAAACAAATTGTTATATTAAGAAGTGATAGTAAGAGAGTAGTCACATGAAGGATGTTGGTGTCATAGTAGTGTCACTAGTGGCTGAGGGTGATGTTACTTTAGGGAAGTTAGTTGTCCTAATTAGGTTTATTTTGTGGAGGTGGTTAGTATGTTTGGTAGTGAGGAAGTATAAGATGTGGATATACGAGGTGTTCGCTGGAAGTTGGGTACTGATGTTATGGCTACATTTGCCGGAGGGGTGATAATTGTGTGTAAGAGAAGATATGTTAGGAAGGGCACCTGAGTTAAGTCCGGATATGAGATATTCATTGTCAAGTGGTAACTTACATGATCAGGATTGACTAGTTAGATGTCATTATGGGTCTATGATGTGTACAAATGTTTGTGTGAGGTTCTGACCTCACGAGAAGCGGTAAGGTGTGATAGTCATAAAGTTGTTATATGAATGTTTGTGATATATGTTGGGTACGACAATCTATTGGAATAAGGTTCAAAAGGTAATAATTTGATTGATCTGGCTTTGATAGTTAAAATCGTATGTGTATTGATGATACATGTTTATTCCGTGAAAATGTATGGATGATATGCAAGAGATTCTTGTATGTTTATTCCGTATAAAATGTTGTGTTATGGTCGAGTAAAGCAGTTTTGAGTAAGTTTCTTGTCCGGAGAGTTATACTGAGTCAGTGTTTGTGGGAATTATATGTGGGCGTGATGTTTATCAATGTGGTTGTTGTGCCTCGGGTGGTGATCCGGGCACGGTACTTCGTGTTGTGATGCGGGCATTTTCGCGCTGCGGTGCGGCTGTTTGTGGCGGTGTTGCGATGCCGTCACCGGTTGTGGTGGAGTATACGCGGTGGTTACGATTTGAGTTTTGAAAGTACAGACCAGTTATGCACAGATTGTTATTTTGTTGCTGTTGTTTCTTGTGAGTTTTGGTTAGACATGTAGACTGTTGTTTGTTTGTTGATGTTTCTTACCAGTTTCAGTTTGGGAATGAGGGTAGAGTATGATATGAAAGAGAGTTGTATATGTTTTCGTTGTTGTCATGGTATAGTGATATTTTGTTGATGGGACACAATTGGGATATGTTGTTACAGTAATTTTGATCTTGTTCTAGATGAGGCTTTGGTAGACATGTTAATGGCAAGTGATTTGTAGAACATGTGTGGTACTGATCTGATATATGCAGGTGGTTCATAATCCTTTGTTGAGACAGTGAGTGTAGGGTGTTGGGTAATTAGTGTCGTGTTAAGTTATGTATGAGTCTTGCGGTAATGAAAGAAAGGAACTTGAGGATCGAGTGTGAGTGTACGTAACAAGTGTGGATCGTGAGTTATGCTTTTGGCGATAAGAGTTTTATATAGGTTATATAGAGACGTATGTCATGTCGCGGTAATGTGGAAGAGTTATAGTGTTGGTTATGATCAGGATTGTGTGGTTTTGGTTAGATGGAGTGCAGAATAAGTCGAGTTATGAAAACTGTTTAAGTAAGAGAGCCTTGGATATAGGAATAGGAAGTGTTTGGATTATAGGCGGGTATCTTTCACATGTGGTGGTGATGAAGTTAATGAGAGGTATAGCTAAGGATCTAGTATTAGTGAGTTACGAGGACGTAACATGTGTCTTAAGAGGAGTAGGATGCGGCAAAGAGCGTTTGAGGGTTGTGCATGTCGTAATATTATTGGACGTAGAGTGTTGGTGTAGCATAAGGAATGGATGGGTACATATAGTGGTTGATAGTGTTAAAAGGCCATGGCAATGCTTGTAGCAGTTCGATGTTTAGGAGTGTGAGATTTTTTTTTTCGATAGTGTTGATAAAAGTAGATGATGATATTTATGAGTTCGAGAGTTTTGGCAGCTGGATGATGATGTTGATGAGTGTGAGTAAACTTCGAAGACGAAGTTTCTTTTAAGGGTGGTAGAATGTAACATTCCGTTTTGATGGTTGATCCTCTATGTGGATTGTCTTGGTATTGAGTGCTATTGGGTGTTATGGAAGTGAGACAAGATTGGCAACATTATTTTGTGGTTATTCGATAATATTATGGAGTCAATATCGAGAGGATACGTTATCTAGTAAGCGTGGTTAGTGGAGCTGGTGTTAGGTGTCCATGTTCTATAGGTTGGGTTGGAACTTCGGGGACGAAGTTCTTTTTAAGGGAGGAAGATTGTAATACTATGGATTTTCTTTGGTGACTACTCTACCGAGTAGAGCCTACTCGGCCGAGTAGTGCTGTTGTTGTGAGTTGTTTTGGTTCTGCCGATAAATACTCGGCCGAGTATAGTGAATATTCGACCGAGTAGCGGATACTCGGCCGAGTATAACTTTACTCGACCGAGTATTCGGTCTGGCGAGTATTATTTTGACGGTTTGATTAGGGAGTGTTTAATATTATTTTATATCTCGCGTCAGTTTTCAAAAACATCATTTCAATTTCATCATTTCTACGTTAACCCTAATCTCTCCCTAGTCACTCCCTAATCATTCCATAGCTTTGTTGTGTGTGAGATCTTCGGAGTTCTTGCGTATAATCCCTCATCCTACTGTTGGTAAGTTCTAATTATATGTTATTCGTATTCATTGGGATTACTGTATGTTTGTGGAATTGGGAATATGGGGGTTGTGCATTGTGTAATTGTGTTATATGATTATGGTATAGGAGAAGACTTCGTAGAGGAGCCTCTCTGATTGTTCGGTTCAAATCGCATCGGGCCGTTGATTGCTAAGGTAGGGTTTCCCTACTCGATTCTTATTAATTGATTTAAGGTGTGCTTGTCTTTGTAATTGTTGTTATCTCACGATCATCGGAGTATGGGTGTTGTGATGACGGTGTTGGTGTGGTTGTGTTGTGACGGTTGTGATGTTGTGACATGTTTGTGATCTTTGTGTGTGTATGATTGTGGTGGAGTCACTTGCGGGAGTGGCTTCACACCCTAGTTCGCCCTCCGTGGAACCCGTCGTGGGAGGGGATGTGCACATTAAGGGACATGGATTGTTAGTCGCTCGTTGATGAGCTGGACTAGGTGGGGATGGGCTGCGGTCACCCACTGGCGGCGAGGATTACCTGTTGCGATGGGTAATCTGGCAGGGCTACACACTTCGGTGTGTAGTCGGTTACTGTGTGTGAAATCGATGATCAGCTAGTTGTATTGTTTGCTGTCTTATATTGATTGAGTAGTACTGACCCCGTTGTTGTTGTTTTGTAAAACCTGCGGTGATCCATTCGGGGATGGTGAGCAGACTTGACAGGTATTGCATTTGATGAGCTTCGGCGGTCATGGGAAGTCGTCATCACCAGTTGTAGTATCACAGTCACGAGTCTTAGCTATGATTTTGTAGTTGTCCTCAGTTGTATTCACTTTATTGGTTTTGGTTTGGGTTTGGATTGTTGTAAACATTAATACTTTACAGTACTTCTAATAAATGTGTTTAGGACGGACGCTTTTGATCTATACTAACCTCGGGCAACCAAGATAGTAACAGCCTTTCATGCTTAGGTAGTCCTGGTAAGGTACCTCTGTATGAGGGGGTGTTACACAAACATCAAAAGAAATGGCAAAAAGAAAGTGTTCTTAAATGTCAAATGCCACAAGAAATTAGGGGGAAAAACAACAACAAAAAGCAAACTCCCACATGAAACTCAAATACTATCGATCCTTTTATCCATCGTATCCACTTTTGTGCATGGTAGAGAGGGGACGACCCTTCTTCTTGTCTAGGCAAGAAGGGGAATTCCGCGATCCTCCAGTGTTTCTAACACCGTAGGGAGCATACTCTTGACGAAAGCATTTAACGATTGAGGACAAAGGTACCCTAGCTTGACACAACTTGGAGGTGATTTATTGGTATCATTCTAGGCTTAGTGGTTTGAAGAAACCATATCTATAATGGAATATGTACCCTTAGATTACTTCCCTTGTAGATAATTTCCGCCACTTAGATGAGGAAAATAGCATTCATCTTTGTAGATGCATCCATTACTTGATTTTTGTGCTTTAATGATTGGATGTATCGCCATTTTGGCAAGCCCCACCTTGCCTTGCAAGAAGGCATCCTACCTCATGGTTGTCTTGTTGTGAGTTGAAAGGGCGGAGTGAGACTCGCTAATTGTCTCACATCGGCTATATTAGTAGGTTAGTTTGAATAAGGGTCCTAGTTTTTGTCACCTCTTTACTCGGGACGAGCAAAGTTCCGGTTTGGGGATGTTTGATGTGAGTCATATTTGAGCACATTTAGTCCCCGAATTAGCCTCGTTCCTATGCTTTATAGTGTATAATTGAGTCATTTACTATCTTTAGTTTCCCATTTTGCATATTCTTTGAGGTTTTGTTTCCTTGGTAGGAGAGGAGTGCAAACCTTGCATTTACATGGCGAAATGGAGCTAAATTGATCGCATCTAATGACCAAGTATCAAAGGGAAGACGATACTAGAAGGACTATGTAGATAATAAAGTGAAACGGGCAATGACGAAAGGATCCTTGCATCCCCGGATTGATCCTCGCGGATTATGAAGGAAGAAAAGAAGAAATGTTGTCTGCCAAGGGATCGGAGCGGATCACAGAAGATCCGAGCGTCTCCCCACCACCATCCGAGTGTCCCATGACCAAGACGCTCGTCCTGAAGCAAGAAGATCCGAGCGTCTCCCTTGACAATCCGCTCGGATTATACCCCAGAGAGCCCGTGCATGTCTTCAAGTCGCTCGGATCATGGCAAGACTAGCAAAACGGAGATGCTCATTTCCTTCGAGAGGAGCATTTCCTCAACTTTTCTTAAGGACTTAATAGTCATTTAAGCCCTTAGTAACCCTAATTTATGTACCTAATCTTTAGTATAAATACCCCATTGTACTACTTAGATTAGCATACGCTTTTAATCATCTTGTAATCAAGTTGTAATCAATTAGTAATCATTCCTTAATCTTGTAATCAACTCTTAATTTAGTCTTAATACAAATCTCAATACTTAATCTTTCCTTAATTTATCTATTGTTCATCATTTATTTTGGGTAATTAGAAGATCGTTTGAGTTTATTGGGAGATTGACAACCTTTCATCAATCATCAAGTACTTCTATTATTCTTTGCATTATTATTTTGGAATCTCCATTAGTATAATTCTCTTAATCCTTGCTTTAATTATTGTTAATCATTTTCATTCATTCATCATGTTTTGCCTTGTTAATGTGATTTACCACCTTGTTAGCATGTTAAACTTGATCATGAGTGAGTGGTTTCTTTAGCTAGGGTTAAAGGGTAATTAGGGGAAATCAACATGGGGAATGATTCATGCTTAATCTAATATATTCACATAATTTATTTGCTTGCTTGTTGTGATTTCAACTTATGCACATGTTATGTTTGATGAAATGCGAGCCTATGAATCCTTGCATTTTTTACCCATCACTTATCTTTTCAATAAGGCTTGTAAGACATAAACCAACTCGAGCCTCATTAGACCATGCATATTGTTGAATAGGAAGGATTAAGTCGACTTGTAGGTGTTGTACAATCTAATCGATTCGGCTCCGGGACCCAAAACTTCTTAGGGATTGTAAGATATACACTAACTCGATCCCATCACAACAATAATTGCTTGCTTATAATTTGAGAACATGTTTGTATGATCAACTCCCATGTATTCCCCTATGAACCCATGATACCCTAGTGCTTTTAATTAATTGTTTACATCTTTATTTTATCTACCTTGCTTTGTTTTTATTGTTGATTAGTTTTAATTGATCTCCTATCTCAACCCCAAATTGTGACACCCTAAGACACGACCATTTACAATTGAAAATCCTACATCAATACCCGTCTCTTGGGATCCGACCTTTACTTGCCTCATTACTAAGAGTAGTTGGTGAAGTTATAAATATTGTTTTGGTTGGGTAACTTTTGACGACGAGTTATACGAACACCAACAGTATCACACGTTATACTAAACAATATCACAGCTGAAAAAAAAATGTTTTTGAAAAAAAAAAATCGTGATATTGTTTTGTAATATAATATCACAGCTTACATAAAAAAAAATTCGAAAAAAAATTCCGAAAAAAACTTTTTTTGAAAAAAAATATTGAGGTAATATTTGGTGAGTCCACCTAAATATTTGAGTCCATGAGTCCATAAAATAATATCACGCACTATACAAAACAATATCCCGAATTTTTTTTTTCGATTTTTTTTTATCACCGGATCTTGCCTCTATTATATATATGTGTGTGTGTGTGTGTGTGTGTGTGTGTGTGTGTGTGTGTGTGTGTGTGTGTGTGTGTGTGTGTGTGTGTGTGTGTGTGTGTGTGTGTGTGTGTATGTTGGAATATGTGTCCTCCGACAACAATGCGATCACAACTGTCGATCATGATGATCACATGTTTAAGTCTCATTTTAAAGAATACAATTGGGAAGTAATATTTTATCACAATCGGTCCACACATATCGGTAATGATTGGCTGACTAGAGTTTGACATTACTGTCGTGCGACGGTGGTGATCAGTTGATCCCCTTAGGTCATACCTAAAGGGTAACACTCTTAATTGAATATTTAATTGATCGTATGACGATACGGGTTAATTAAATTACTTAAAATTGACGAAAAATTTTGGAAGTAATATCTACGTGTCTCATTGTAATTTGATTAAATAAGATACGGTCTAAGTAATCGAATTGTTTTATTACTTAGATGAAATTATTGTTTACATAAACAATTGAAACGGAATGAATAATTTATTATAAATACAAGATGTTGTGATTTATAAATTGGTAAAGCATTTTGGTACAAGTAATTGTGAATTACTATGTTAATTTTATAAGTGACATATTTTATTAATATGTTGATTTTTAATGGTTAAAAATACATTTTATAAATAAGATGTCATGAAATGTGTCACATGTGACATATTGACAAAATCACAAATAAAATGGACTCATCCATTTTATGTATGTGTACCGAAATGGAAGGAGTATTTAGGATAAAATTGTGTTGATTATGTTAAGTGGAAAACATGATGATTAACCTAATAGACTAGCTTTGCATGCCTAATTGATTTTGTGAAGAGCATCTTGGCCATGCATTGGGTCCTTCTTCCCCCCCACTCGGTTTCCACCTAGAAAAGAAGAGTGTTTCTTCTTTAATCATTCCTCTTTTACACTACATATTTTTTCTAGTGTAATTTCATTCTACTCTCTAACATTATTACAAGAACTTAGAGAGATAGAAAATACTCCATAATTTTTCCCTCTCTTGGCCGAAATACTAGAGAGCAAAAACAATATTTTGGGTCAATTTTTGGTAAGATTAATATTGTTCTAGATCAAGTAATATTAATCTATTAAGGGGTTATCTTGGGTATATGCTTTTGGGAGAGGTTCTAATTTGAACCTTGTTCATCCAATATTTGGAAGCTCAAGAACAAGTGAGTAGGAGAACTCACTTGTGCCCTTTTAATCCGAAAATCATATGGTGAGAAAACGATTTCTTCACTTATCTATTTTAGTTTGCATGCATAAGATTTGTAATTAGTTTTATGACTAAATTAATTTGAAACATATATGAATATGTTAAATAATGAGATATAGATTTCTAACAAGCGGTATCAAGAGCCTTGGTTGTTTGCATGCAATTTTTCCGAGTTTACGATTAACATATAAAACTTGTAAATTTGTGTTATTATGATATATCACGAAATAAATTATGCATGTTAAATTTTCTGATCCTAAAATGTATTTATTTGGTTAATTTATGGATTTTTATTGTTCATCTTATATAATAATGGCATTAAAAATGTGATTTTATGATTAAAATGTCATTTTCGGACTAAAATTAGCTAAACTTCGAATTTTCAGGTGATATTTGGATATGTTTTCACATGTTGTATTTTTAGATGACCTGTAAATTTTCAGAATTTTTGGAGTTTTTATGCTCGAAATATGGATTTTTCATGATAAAAATCGGATTTAGATGAAAAATAGGTAAATATGAGATAAATTTTGAATCTGGTCATAGAAATTTAATATGTTGTCACATACAATTTTACAAGATGTGTGTAAAATAATAGGCTATATTGAAGTCTTTATGCATGATTTATTAATTTTTGATGAAAAATAGCATAAATAGTGACTTAATTAGTGAATTATTGCTAAAACATACTCCATGACTAAGGAAAAACATCACATGTTACATTTTATTACCTATTTCAGATCCAAAATTGAAAAGTTGATGAATATAATTTTTCTCATGTTTTTATGATTATAATTGATAAATCCGATAAACCGCAACATAGTTTTTCCGATAAATATTTCGAAATTATAACCTAAAGTTTTTTTTTTTGAACATTAGGAGTGTCATGGTATTTTTCCAGAATGTTCAAGAGTTTAAATTTCAAATTTATTGGAATTTTTGGTGATTTATTTGAAGTTTATAGCATTTTATTGTTATTTTGGGTCCATTAATGAACAATTTTAAGAAATGTAAGTTAATTATGGTCAAATAGTTAGTGGAGACTAAATTTTGAGTCCTAAGTGGTTAGGGTAATTAACTTGTGCATAAATATGAATTTATGTAATTTATTGTGATTTTAAAAGGTTGAATCACGCAAATCCGTAAAAACCGTTAAATATACGATATTGGCTCCTTAAAGGCGATTTAGCATAAAATTGGGCATGTTCATACATATTATAATGCTTCATTTTATTTATGATTGTCATAAATTTATTTTATGTAATTTATTTTATGTAATTTTACTTAGTATGGCCTTAGTTTTTATTGGTATTACCCGAAATGTATGAGAATATCTATTCGGTTGTAATTTATTATGATCTCGTATCACCGTTTTGTAATTTAATAGATTTATTTTATTTTAATTACAAATGTATAATAGGAAATTATGTAATTTGTTATGTAATTTAATTTTTACGGAGTTCCTTGAAGACGGTGTCACTCAAGAAGGCGATACATAAAGACGGTGTTACCTCGAGATGCGTACCATAACCGAAGTCCAAGGGACCAATGGAGTTGGTTTTTGAATATGTAATAGTTAATTAGATTTTCTATTTTAGGAAGGCCATACTAGGATTTATTTTATGCTTTGCATTTTTATTTATATGTTGCATGCATCGCTAAATCGCCATACCTAAAACATGCATTATCTCTTAATCGAGTTTATCGACCGTGTCAATTAGAATTATCGTAGTTCACCGCTTTAGTTCACTTAAAACGTGATAGATAATAAATTCACATGACCTCTCACTAAAAATAAACAATTGAGACATAGTCTTACCAAAAAATAGAAACCATGAAAACCTATATCGCGAGGGAGTGCACTAGGCCATCCCGGGGTACAAACCTTGTTACGTAGGGGATGTGGGTGATAAATGTCTATCCACCGAATTCGTGTTGATGAGGGTTTCATCGGCCATCCCGTGCCCAAGTTAATATGACTTTGGATCATGGACACATTTATTCGAAATTTGGATTAACCTCAACGGAAGTATTCGTGACCGTAGTCGCATGTGTTCCGGGCTATAGATAAATATTAGAGTAATTTTATCGAACGAGAATTCTAAAAGTAGAATCGATTAAAGAGTTAGTCCACCGAGTTATATTGATAAGGGTTTCATCGGCTATCCCGTGCCCAAGTTAATATGAATTTGGATCTCGGAATCATTTATCATCGTTGGGTAGAGGTCACTATGTAAATGCTTTTACTTGTTATTTACAAGTATTAATAAAACGATAAATGTTAAGTTTTCACTATTCCGTTATCATATTGTTCTATTTCTTCACCACAAATTTTTATACGATATCATTTCGATTCAAAACTCCATTAAAACATCGCAACTAAAGACAAAATTTGAATTTTCTTCTAAAACCTCGAATTATCCATTGTAAGGATCTCTTGTAAAGAGTATAGATAAAAGTTATTCATCATCAAACAGGTTTTTGATTCTTGACTAACATATCTACTTACAATTGTTTTTCATATACTTAATTGAATTAAGTACCTTGAAGCGATAAATTGTTTTGGTAATTAGATTTGTCAGAATTCGTAATTGACCAAAATAACGCAACCACTTCAATGGAAGTTTTAAGACTAAAACGATTGAATTGAAGAGTAGTCTTCATAAGATTCAAATTTGCTTCTCTAATTAAAGATTCCTTGAATTGAGTGGGAGCATTCTCTTAAACCGTTAAGAAAAGAACGAAGTTGAAGAAGTAAAATTAGAATGGAATTGATACAAGGTAATGTTAAAAGTAACGTTATTGAGAATGACAATACTAAACCTATCAATCCCGACCGATAAAGTTTCCATTGTCTTAAATGTTGGACACTAGAAAGGAAACTACCCCAAGTTGTTAAAGAATAAGCAAGTTAGTTGTGGGACATCTAATAAGACTTAGTTCTATATTTATTTGATTGACATAAATTTGCTAGTACTACTTCGTCAATATTAGAAACCGGTGGTGGTTTACATCATTGTACTTGATACATAGGATGATTAGAATATGACGACTAGCAACAATGATATTGAGAGATAGAGTCATTGTGTAATCAATCTAGTTTTGGGTTTATAGTTGTACTTAATTATGACTATTAAGTGCATAAACTCTAAATAAGAATATAAACTTGTTAAGATACAAAAGAGGTTTCACTTTTGTGACCTTATACACCACGATTTGATGTATGGCTAGCCCATTATCAAGGTGATTATATTCTAAACCAAACTAGAATGATATATCATGTAGATGATGCAAGACTCAAATTAGTAACCCAAGATTAAACCTTAGATTCTGGAATGATGAACGCAAAGAGTTATCGAGTACTCTTGAAACCATTAGATCTTATGGTATATGCGTATCTTGTATTCAAAGCAACATGTCTCGTGCCTTTTGGTTGAAAAGGAGATCGAGGTTGTAAATCATTGATCCAAAATAGGTTGATCATTTTCTTTTACCAACGATTTAAGTTGACGCTAAAATGTTCACTTAATAAGGTAAATAGAGAAATCTTTAAAGAAGTTCAAAGTGTTCAAAGAATCACGATTTAGTCGTGTTGGGATTATCAAAGTGAAGACTTTGATATAAGCCAAAGGAAATGTGATATAGTATCACAAGTTAATCTCTCTTAGCACGCATTATGGAATAATGTGTGGTTGGATAAGAAATCAAACGCTATTCGATATGGTTTGGACTTCAATCAAGTTACTTTGAGTTACTTGATTCTTTTGGGGATTTTATCATTTTGTCTAAATTATTTTTCCACTAAATCTAAAACAAATCATATGAGATATGAAGTGGTAGGGTACCATGTTTGTAAGTTTTCACAAGAAACAAATGCTCATTTTTCCCTTTCAATTATCACGAGTATGACGGGTTTGTGGCTCGTGAAGCTGTCTTTCTAAAATACAAGTTTATTTCTAGAAGACAGAGTGGGAGAAATTATTCAAGAGCCACAAAGAATGCCACAAAGAATGTTATATCGCAAGAAACTGGTCTTTCTTGGCTACATGAGACGTTTTGTGTAAGACGTTGTTTCTTCAAAACCTAGGAGGTTAAAGTCATTACTTGTTGAAAATGATGAATTAGTGTTACTTTTAGAAAGTAAAGAGCTTGTAACTTACAAAGAAATTGTTTGATTCAAGTTGATTACTTCTAGAAAGTAATGAACATATGACTTACATGAGAGTGTTTAAAGTCACAACTCAATACAAGGCTTAGAGCCCTGAAAATCCGAATTAAAAGGCTTGATTAGTGACAAAGGGTTTTGCACTAATAAAGAAAAATTTCAAAGCTTGATTGGTAGCAAAGGGTTTTGCACTAGTTGAAATGCTTAAGTCTATTTGGATCTTCTTAGGGATTGTGTTTGATTTGTACATATATACATATAGCAAGTGAATCTAAAACCCACTTCTTCAATTAGAAGGAATGTATTCAATACATGTTATGAGTTTTATAGATTCTTACAATCCTAAGATAATGTGCAACTTAAGAGATGGTCTTGAGTAGGACATCAATGAGTTGGAATCAATGTTTTAATCAAGTTATAAAACTTTTCTCGATAAGTCGAGAAGTTGTGTTTATACATGGAGTTTAGTGGGAGTTACGAAAATTTTGTAGTCTTATATGTGGATGACATATTGATCATTGCGAATGATTTAAGAAGTCTTATGTTGATAAGATTCATGACTAGTTCAATCGAGTTGAACATATTTGATTGATTCCATTTGATTCCGCTGTCGGATCAATTAAATGAGTAATGATGTATAACACTTCATATACCTTGAGTATGATGAATTGTTTTCAAAATCGAATTTAAGTAATCTTTACCAAGTAAGCCATAAAAATTACCCTTAAGTGCTTGCAGAAGCATTAAGGAAGTAAAGCAAAGTGTTTTTGATGCAATTTTGTGTAAGGGTGTTACACAAGTGACAATTGACAATTGAGATTGCGCATGGTTTTCAACAAAACCATAATCAAAACACATTAGGATGGTTAAGATACCATTGTGGCTATGTTATTTAAGAAATAGATTTTCTAGAATCGTTCTTGGCAATAAAGAACAATGAGAAATATTTACAACGGAAATTGAGTACACTTGCAATCATGAGATGTGCAAGAAGGATGAGTCCCGCACACTGTGAAAACAGTGGGAGCTATTCTAAGGCTAGAGGGCCTATGTCTTGATTGGATCTCGACACGTACTCAGAAAGTTTTGTAATGCAAATGAATACATTACAAAGGAAAACGAGTATGTAGTAAGGTTGAGTAAGGTACAAGAAGTTGATAAAACCTACTAACCAAAGCCTTCTCATAGGCTTAACATGATGAGTCATGTCATTTCAATTAAATTGAGATGAACAACTACATTCAAGATCAAACTGGATTATAGAATATGAAGTAGTAATCAAGTATTGACTACTCATACGATAATCACATTTATCGTTCGAGTTTTTATCTGAAAACTCGTTTTGTACTTTGTTACATCCAAACGGGTTGTAGAGACAATATTGAACCTCGTTAAAGTGAACCTGGATTAACATGGTATTCGCCCATAGTCACTTGTATGAGGTGACGTCTCGAAGTGACTAGAGTGTGATGCGATTGATGGCAAGTTCAAGTGCCATACAGTCATGTGAGATGACTAGTCGATCACATAGGCAGACTGTTAGGAACACTTTGTCGAGCCTTTTGACCGTTTATAGAGTTCTGGCAAATTTATATAGCCTGGTCGTGGCGAGAGCTACTATAGTATTATAATGAGTCGATTCTTTTGACTAAAGACTGTTCGCCTAAGATGGCACAGTTTCAGATTAACTTTGATTTGTGTTACTACGACCTTCGTAAATGGGGTCAAATGGGCATATTTTGGGTTATGATGGCTGTGGCTAGTCGAAGGGAATGAGTGCGATAGGAATTGTCCATCCCTTGTCAGGGTTATAACAATATCTCAGGGCCACTCGAGGAGTAATGAACTGGAAATGCGTGGCCACGCTCGGAAAATATCTATGGTAGATAAATCCGGTCAATAAGTTATTTTCCAGATCGAGGAAACCACTCTCGATATGATCACTTGCAAGTACGACCTGAAAGACACCTTGCATTGAGTGGGAGATAGTAATAGGACAAGAGAATTGGTGACGCACACTTGTCGAGGACAAGTGGGAGATTGTTGGAATATGTGTCCTCCGACAATAATGCGATCACAACTGTCGATCATGATGATCACATGTTTAAGTCTCATTTTAAAGAATACAATTGGGAAGTAATATTTTACTATCAACTGGTCCACACATATCGGTAATGATTGGCTGACTAGAGTTTGACATTACTGTCGTGCGACGGTGGTGATCAGTTGATCCCCTTAGGTCATACCTAAAGGGTAACACTCTTAATTGAATATTTAATTGATCGTATGACGATACGGGTTAATTAAATTACTTAAAATTGACAGACAATTTTGGAAGTAATATTTACGTGTCTCATTGTAATTTGATTAAATAAGATACTGTCTAAGTAATCGAATTGTTTTATTACTTAGATGAAATTATTGTTTACAGAAACAATTGAAACGGAATGAATAATTTATTATAAATACAAGATGTTGTGATTTATAAATTGGTAAACCATTTTTGGTACAAGTAATTGTGAATTACTATGTTAATTTTATAAGTGAAATATTTTATTAATATGTTGATTTTTAATGGTTAAAAATACATTTTATAAATAAGATGTCATGAAATGTGTCACATGTGACATATTGACAAAATCACAAATAAAATGGACTCATCCATTTTATGTATGTGTACCGAAATGGAGGGAGTATTGCTTTTGTGAAAAGCATCTTGGCCATGCATTGGGTCCTTCTCCCCCCACTCGGTTTCCACCTAGAAAAGAAGAGTGTTTCTTCTTTAATCATTCCTCTTTTACACTACATATTTTTTCTAGTGTAATTTCATTCTACTCTCTAACATTATTACAAGAACTTAGAGAGATAGAAAATACTCCATAATTTTTTCCTCTGCTGGCCGAAATACTAGAGAGCAAAAACAATATTTTGGGTCAATTTTTGGTAAGATTAATATTGTTCTAGATCAAGTAATATTAATCTATTAAGGGGTTATCTTGGGTATATGCTTTTGGGAGAGGTTCTAATTTGAACCTTGTTCATCCAATATTTGGAAGCTCAAGAACAAGTGAGTAGGAGAACTCACTTGTGCCCTTTTAATCCGAAAATCATATGGTGAGAAAACGATTTCTTCACTTATCTATTTTAGTTTGCATGCATAAGATTTATAATTAATTTTATGACTAAATTAATTTGAAACATATATGAATATGTTAAATAATGAGATATAGATTTCTAACAATATATATATATATATATATATATATATATATATATATATATATATGTGTGTGTGTGTGTGTGTGTGTGTGTGTGTGTGTGTGTGTGTGTGTGTGTATACATATATGGAGTCGGGATCCGGTGAGAACTCCTAAATATTTGAGGATTGAGGATTAGTGAATACAATATCACAGGTTCTTTAATACAATATCACGAAAAATCTGACCTTAGCCAAAAAAAAATTATAATTTTTTTTTTCTGTACAGGTGTTTTAGTTTTGTGATATTTTATCGAATAACCTGTGATATTGTATTGAACAACCTCTGATATTGTAACGAAATCCTCAATCCTCAAAAAGATAGTGTATCCTCACCTTACGGTGAGTTGTGAGTTTGGAAAATCGCAGCCACTAGATCAAAAGAAATCAAGGGCTGAGATCAAATGACAAATTAGGAAAAAAAAGGAAAATTCAAAAAATACAAAAGCAGCTCAAACACGAAACAGAAACTTCCATTGATACGATATTTCTTTCTCTCTTCAAAATCAAAAACTAAAAAACACAAAGAGAATCGCAGGCAGTCAAATCTTCTGATAAAAAACCTAATACGATTACCGAAATCAAGCTGCAAACGAATTACAGGTAACATATTTTTGAAATTAACGACGAATTCGTTGATTTTTTATTACATTGAATCGTTGATTCACATGCATGTTTTCGGATTAAAACATATTAATGTAAAATTCGTTGATTTTAATTGAATTGAATAGTTGATTTTACTGTTTTCAGGTATAAAAGATGGACAACGATATTAATAACAATTCTAGCGAAGAAATCAACTCCACAGTAAATATGAAAATAGGTAATAACGATTATTATCTGTTTCTCAACTGTTGTTTATAATATTGTTATTGATTCTTATCTGTTTCTCAGTTGTTATTCTGATATTATTGTATTGTCTGGCTTGTATTAGAGTAGCAAAAGAGTACTGTTATTTTGATATTAATGTACTATTATTGTAACAGTACAGTAACATGATTATATTATTGTACAGTTATTGTGATATTATTGTAATATTATTGTGATATTATTGCACAGTAGCATGAAAATATATGGCTTATAAAAGAGTAGCATAAAAACTTCAGTATTATCTGTATTATAATAGAGTAGAATAAGAGTATTGTTATTCTGATATTAATGTACTATTATAAAGTAGAGAAACATGATGATATTATTGTACTGTTATTCTGATATTATGGTACTATTGTTGTGATATTATTGTGCAGTAGCATGAAAATATACGGCTGATAAGAGAGTAGCATAAGAAAAACACATTTAGTATTATTGTAATGTTATTGATTGTCGTCTGTTTTCCAGCTGCTGTTATCATACTATTATTGTCACATTACTGCAATGTTGATCTCTCCCCCGTGCTACTGTTATTGTGATGTTATTGTCATTTTTTGTCCTCTGACTGTACACATTATAATAATTTACTGTCGCAGATGTTTCTACTGTCTCTGTTGTTGGGGAAAATGCAATCGTAAATATTGGGGATTCTTCTAATAACAATATATTCACCAGCCCAACTTGTTCAGACGAATAAAACGATGAGTTTGTTCCAACTCTTCATTACAGCAGTACACCCGGGGGTACTGAGAAGTGGGTAAGAACTGTTGAGAGTGATTTTACGCCTAAACGTGGCATGTTCTTTCTTACCTTGGAGGATGCAATACAGTTCTATAACATATATGCATTGGATTGCGGATTTGATGTGAGAAGGTACACAAATGCGAAATATAAGGGGGGCGTCAACGTAAAATCACTGGTATGTAACAGATAGGGGTATAGAGATATGAAAAGAAAACTGTGACTTAAAGCAAAAAATCAGGAAGCTGGTAATTCGAGTACAACAGAGAAGAAAGAGCGAAGAATTAGACAACCAAAGAAGCATGCTCTGACAAGGTGTGGCTGCAAGGCACACATGAGGTTGAGAACCTGTGAAAAATCAGACGACAGACCGGCTGAATATATTGTGGACGTCTTTATAGACGTTCATAATCACTCTCTTTACTCTGTCAAAAATAGAGAGTTCCAAAAGCTGTCAAGGGACGTCCATGATTACATTAAGAGGACCATTATTGATCATACTAAGCTAAACATAGGTCCAACATTGAGCTTCCGAATTCTCAAGGAATACTCAAATGGTTATCAGAATATCGGTGCCTCTTTGCTAGACTTCAAAAACTTCAAACGAAATATCAAGTGTTACATTGGGGATAAGGATGCTAAAATAATCATTGGGCATTTCAAAATGCTAGCTGAAACAAAGGGGTTCTATTTTGCTTATGATCAGGATGAGAACAAATGCTTGACGAAGGTTATTTGGGCTGATAAGGAAGGGATAAACAACTACAATTTATATGAAGACACAATCTCATTTGACCCTACTTATGGGACAAACAAACATTTCACGGTGTTTACTCCATTCACAGGAGTAGACCACAACAAGAAGACGGTAACTTTTGCAGCTGGATTACTTGAATTCGAGAGTCAGGATTCATTTGAGTGGATTTTTACAAACTTTCTAGAAGCAATGGGGCAGCAGCAACCTCAGTGTATAATAATAGACCAATGCCCTGGAATTAAAAAGGCATGCCCAAACATTTTCAAGAATTCTGTGCACAAGTACTGCATGTGGCATATCATGCAGAAAGTGCCTGAGAAGGTGGGAAGGGCAATCTGCAATGACGCGGATTTTATGAAAGACATAAATGCTGTTGTTTGGGATGTCGACTTAGAACCAGAAGAATTTGAACAAAACTAATAAACCGTTATTGAAGCACATGGTATGCAAAACAACCGCTGGTTGAAGTACGTATTCTCAATCAGACAAAAGTGGATACCGGCTTACATTCGCGATCAGCCTCTAGGTTGTTTGCTGAGGACAACCCAGAGATCTGAAAGTTTAAATAGCTATTTCAAACGGTTTGAAAGCCACTTTGGAACCCTTGTCGAGTTCTGGATGAGGTACAATTCTGCAATAGAACAACAAAGGCATTCACAAAGGCGGATGGACACTGCAAATGAGCATAGTATGCTCGAGAAAGTAGGACCAATGAAGGTAGAGATGCATGCCTCACTTGTATACACACATCCTATCTTTACAGACTTTCAGAAGGAAGTCAAACATGTGATATGCAGCATGGGAGTCGAGGGTTTGACAATAGTAGGGGTAGTGGAGTACCATGATGTTCGTGATGGACTGAAGCACAAAAACTTCTGAGTGGAATTTAACATCAAAACTAATGAGAGCAAATGTGCATGTAAGCTATTTGAGAGGCATGGAATTGTCTATCGGCATATACTGTGGGTGTGGAATGGTAGGCAGGTATACAAGATACATGAGCCTTATGTCCTTGCTCGATGGACGAAGAAATCCTACAGACCAATTGTCCAAGATGAAACTGGAAACGTTATAGAAGACATTGACGAAGCTGACATCAAGAAAGCTGAGATGTCAAAGGTTTGGTCTGAGATTTATGCAACTGTCGGGCTGATGGACACTTATGCTACGGTTAAACAGATGAAGCAACTGCGGAAAACCCTAAGACAGTTCAGGGAGAACATCACAGGACCAATTGAACCGAAAACTAAAAGCCAGGAAATTCAGGATCTTCTTGGCATCACAGCTTCAAATGATATTGACCTTCGACCGCCAAACAAGGCCAAGAATTAGGGAAGTGGCAAAAGATTGAGGTCGTCGAAAGAAAAAGCCAAGAGCAAGCCAGAAAAGAGGAAGCGAAGATGCGGTAACTGCAAGAAGTGGGTGTACCACAATAGTAGAACTTGTAATCTTCCTTTTGCTGAAAGTCCCCCTTCTGATGACGATGATGAAGAAGAATCAGAAACTGAAGAGGTATGAATCTGAACTATTATTCTCTTATTATTCTAATGTTATCCTGTTATTCTTCTGTTATTCTGCTATTATTCCGGTGTTACTCTGTTATTCTGCTGCTGTTATGATGAAGACCTCGCCTAAACGTCAAAGACTTTTACTATTTGTCATTGTTTGAATTACATTTTATCCTAAAATGTTACTAGATAATAAAGTGAGACCTACATTATATGAGAATTATTACTATTTACTTTATTTTTTTGTTAATATTATCTGACTGTCTTCCACAAACCAACCATAAATAAAACTGCATTTAACACTACAATAATAGTTGAATAACAGATTAATATTATTTATAAAAGGCAGCTCCACTTTTCAGTTTTCACAACAGTTACCTAATCTAATCTAATTAGAAAAAAAACTGTTTGTATCCCACAACCACCTATAAATACTTCTATTGGGGAAAAAAAAAAACAGACTGAAAAAGTTCATTCCAAAAAACCTCTTTATCTCCTTTGCAAAAGGTAATTTCTTATCTTTCTATTTTTTTATTTTTCTTTGGTTACACTATACTGGATATTGCAGAAAGGTAATTTTCTTTCGTCTGCTTTGCTTTGCTTTTAATTTGGTTGAAATATTTTGAACATCTTTTTATAATGCAAAAAGTTTCATACTTCCAATGCTGCAGAATGAGTGACGTAACTGACGACAACCGAAGGTCTCCAACAAGGGAGTAAATTGATGAAGCGAAACAGAAAATAGAGTCGCTTTCGATAGAGTTGATCGATACACGAACAAATGTAGAGGCAGCGGAAAACCGTGAAGAGGCCTTAATAACAGAGCTCGAAAACGTTAGGGCACAATTGAAGGTTGCTGAACTTCACAATGAACGTATGCGTAGACAGTTGAAGGAAAAGAAAAATAGGAACTACACAGAAGCCGACATGGACAATCAATTCACCGCTGGTGTGAATGCTTTGCAGAAGTCTTACGCTGAAGTCTATCCTTCAATCTCTACCAATTGGACACCAGTTCTGAAAGCCATGGAACTTATGGACGGATACAAAAACTCTTTTAAGGATAAGTCGGTGGAAGTTGAGAGCACTCTCCAAGGACCTGCGCGCAGGCGTCAGAGAACAGAATAAAGATATAAAAATCTATCCATGATAGTCCAGGGTTCCTGCTTTAAAATATATGTTTAAAATATTTGTTGCTTAAAAAATAATGTTTTTAATATCTTAGAACGTTGATGTTTATTGTGTAACTACTATGTTTAAGTACTATTTACTGAATAACATTGGAATAACAGAAGTCCTTACTAGAATAATAGTGCAATAACATTAGAATAACTGCTCATTATGCAGAATAATACTGCAATAACAGCAGAGTAATGGTAGAATAACAGTGGACTAAAAGTAGTCTAAAACGACTGCATTTACACTTAACTAAATTTATACTTGAATAAAAATGAATAGTTTTAAATAAATCATGCTGGACTAACAGTGGAATAATGCCGGACTAACAGTGAAATAACAGCAGAATAAACTAGTCCTTATGCGGAATAAAACTGCAATAACAGCAAAATAAACTACTTATTATACGAAATAATAGTGCAATAACAACATAATAACGGTGGAATAACAATAGAATCACAGTTGAGAAAAAACCGTCATTAACAGTTGAATAGAAATGGATAGTGTTTGTAGAAAGCAAAGGTAATATAGGAAAACTTAATTAAACTAGAATAACAGTGGAATAAGTGTAGACTAATAGTGCAATAACAACAGTATAAATGCTAATTATGCAGAATAATACTGCAATAACAACAGAATAATGGTAGAATAACAGTGGACTAAAAGCAGTCTAAACCACTACATTTACACTTGACAAAATTTACACTTGAATAAAAATGAATAATTTTAACAAAATAATGCTGGACTAACAGCAGAATAAACTAGTCCTTTCGTGGAATAATACTGTAATAACAACAGAATAAACTACTTATTATGCAGAATAATAGTGCAATAACAGCAGAATAACGGTGGAATAACAACAGAATCACAGTTGAGAAAAACCGCCATTTACAGTTGAATAGAAATGGATAGTGTTTGTAGAAACCAAAGGTAATAGGAAAGCTGAATTAAACTAGAATAACAGTCGAATAAGTGTAGACTAATTGTGCAATAATGTTGAGAATAATCGCTCATTATTTGAATAATACTGCAATAACAGTAGACTAATAGGGGAATTACAATAAAAATGGATAGTGTTTGAAAAAAGTAAAAGTAATATGAAAACTCAATTAAATTAGAATAACACTGGAATAACAGTAGACTAATAGGGAATAAAAACACAATAAACTACTTATTATATAGAATAATAGTGCAATAACAGCACACTAATGGTTTAACAAACCGTTTACACTAACTAGTAAAGCACAACACCAGCTTCACAAAAGTACAGCTGAAAATTAACTTAAGAAAAACGATAATACTACTTTTGTACGAGATGCCAAAATACATATCAAATACTTAATCTGACTCTACTGGATACACGACAGTCAGCGGTACAACATTCACTACGGCGCCTGATTCTTCACTTGTAGCAGAAGATTTGGGTTTCAAGTTTTTCAACTTGTTCTTAACTGACGCCAAACCCAAGGTCTTAGGCCTCTGATTCTCACAAGACTCCACCTTATCAAGGACTAACTGCCTATAGACATTGATATCAACCAAAATCAGAGAAGCCGATATTTCTACGAAAAAGCTTCGACGAGCTACCTTGCTGTGAAGATTGGACTCAAATACGTTTTGGGATTCATTAATCTCGTATGTTAACATATTTGTAGTATGATGATTTAATTTAGTCATAAAATTAAAATGGATCTTATGCATGCAAAACTATTACAAAGTATAAGAAGAAAAATCAATTTTTACATTGATGATTTCAGATAAATGGGCACTAGTAAGTTCACCTTCTTACTAGATCTTGAGCTTTCCAAAATGGAAGAATAAGATTCAAGTTTAGAACATCTCCTAAGGAATTATACCCAAGGAATACCCTTAAATATTTTAATTATGACTAGTACTAATTAAAACAAGCTTAAAGTTGACACAAAAATGGTGATTTTGCTCTGTCTTATTTCGGCTAGAAGGAGAGGAAATTATGAGTTTTCTTTCTCTAAAATATTTCACAAATGTAGAGAGTAATTTTTTTCTAACTTTAGAAAATAATACATAGAGGTAGTGAATAATTATAAGAAAAACTTTGGTCATTTTTTCATGCTCAAAACCGGTTGGGGGGGAGTAATTGAGGCCAATGCATGCACAAATTGCTCTTCTCAAAAGGAATAGGATTGCATGGCTACATGTAGAGTATAATCATTGTGTTTCCCTTATTAAAATAATCAACACAATTTAACCTCTAATACTCCCTCCATTTTCGGCACACACACACATAAAATGGAAGGTCCATTTTATTTTGTCATTTGTCAATTTTGTCATGTGTCACATGTTACATGACATGTTACACTATAATGTATTTTTAACATATTAAAAATCAACATATTAATAAAATATGTCACATACAAAATTTAACTAGTAATTCTTGATTACTTGTACCAAAATGGTTTATCGAATTATAAATTACAACGACTTGTATTTATAATATAAATTATTCAACCTGTTTCAATTGTTTAGTAAACAATAATTTACTAGTTGAGATCCCGTGCTAAAGCACGGCATTTGAGAGCTAAATCAAGGCATTTGTGAGCTTAGCTTATATAGTGGGAGTTTAAGATATTTATATAAATGAGTTGTAATGTACTGATTATAATGTTAGTGATATTTTCAAAAAAAGTGTACTATTTAAAGGATTTTTAGATTAAATTATTTTTGTACGAACCGTTTTTTATTATTAAAAATAATGAAAGCCGGCTATTATGGAAAAACATAATCTAATATATGGTCATTACTTATAGGGGGATATGAGCATTGAGTTAAAAATGAAATGTAAGTAAATCGCATATTAACTTTATAACGAAACATATATAAAAATAATACGACACATCTAAACCGACGATTCATAAACAATTAAGTTGAATAAACTTGTGTAGAAGAAATGCTAGTGTAGAAAATTGAATCAATTGAGTTGAATACACTTGTATAGAATATTATGGGACCCTCTTTCTTTTATTAGTCAATCAATCGGGCCCACTTTATTTTGTACTCAGTTAAGAATGTAGTGTAGAAGATTGTATCAATTGTGTTGAATAAACTTGTATAGAATAATATGGGTCCCACTTTCTTTTGTTAGTCAATCAATAGCAATTATTATAATTTCAGCATGGCCCATCACTATGTCAATTAATTGGGCGGGAAAATATTGAGAGTTTCTTATTCTTTTAGTTTAGTGAGGATTCTAAGTAATAAAGCAATTCGATTACATGGACCGTATCTAATTTAATCGAATTACAATGAGACACGTTAATTTTACTCACAAATCATCCGTCAATTTTAAGCAATTTAATTAACTCGTATCGGCATACGATTAATTAAATAATCAATTAAGAGTATTACCCTATAGATATGACCTTAGGGTATCAACTGATCACCACCGTCACACGACAGTGATGTCAAACTCTAGTCAGCCAATCATTATCGATATGTATGGACCAGTTGACTGTAAAAATTTTACTTTCCCTCATGTATCCTTAAATATGAGATTTAAATATGTGATCATCATGATCGACAATTGTGATCACATTATTGTCGGGGACACTTACTCCAACAATACGCTGCCACCATATTCAACCATTGTATACAACAAGAAACAACCAGACTCGGTATCCAGCGGTTTCTTCTTTTTCCATCTAAATGGAACATCCACGACTTCAAAGTTGCGCCAATCTTTAGACTTCATAACATTATTAGACTCCATAAACACATGCATATGGTTTGCCACAATCTCTGCCAGTCTTATGTAGTCGGCTAAAGTTTTGCCCTCATGAGCCGTGTTGTCCAGAAAATCAATAGTTTCATTGATAAAGTTGATGCAGAAACGAGAGTAGTGATCATTGTATAAAATGGGCACAAACACAAGGTCAGAGTTCAGTCGACATCTTCCTTTGCATGACTGTAAAAATATATTCCAAAATTGCAACAACTTTTTACCCGAATTGTCAACAGGGCTTGAGGAATCAAAGTTTTTTAACAATGAATAAAGAGCATCCTCCTAAAAAGAAAGCATAAACAACAAAAAGTAGTGCACAAGTGTTAAATTTATATAACTACTTATGAGTAAATAAGTAGGTAATAACGCAAAATAGCAAAGGAAAAACCAAATACCATATGACGAAGTCCGAAGAACATTGAGCTTGGTTCTGAACGTTCCTCAAACTCCAACGAATTCAAAAGAGTCGACCAAATATCGACTACTCTTGTTGACATCATAGCAGTTGCATCTACAATGGAAACAATATCCCCCCTGTCCAAAAACATGCCGACGTCCTCGTTGTACACCACTAACATCTCACTGCATTCACAAAAATAACATATGATAAGAACAGTGGAATTACAGTGGACTAACAACAGAATAATAACGAAATTACTAGTGGAATTACAGTGGACTAACAGCGGAATAATAATGGTATAACAGTAGAATAACAGCAGAATAATAACGAAATTAACACTGGAATTACAGTGGACTAACAGCGGAATAATAGTGGTATAACAGTAGAATAACAGTTCAATAACAGCAGAATAACAAAGGGAATTAACTGTGGAATTACTGATAGTAGTTTGGCACTAGTACTTTGACAAAATAACAACATAATAACAGGAGATTAACAGAACAATAACAATGGAAAACAAAAAGACTAACTGAACAGGAACACCACAATCAAAGAAATGAAAATCGATACATACTCTTCTTTCAAGCGAGCGTCTTCACGAAGAACAAAGTCCACCACTTGCTTCCGCACCTTTAGCATCTTAGAAAACTGTTTTTTATTTTTCCGAAACATATCCGACACCGCAACAAAACTACTGTCCTCTGGCCCGCAATCCATAGAGCAACCCAGCCTAAATAGCATAAATCATAATTTTTACAACTTAATTCCAAATTAATCACAAAAAATATGAAAAATTCAAAATCAGAATTTTGAACATACTATAATAATTTCTAGATCCTGGAAAAACATAAACCCAACCAAAAATTTCGAATTTAATTTTATGACTAATAAAGTTTCCATTTATCAATTTTATCACATAAAAATCAATAAACACACAAAATTAACAAAATTAATTTTTCCATTTCACACATGATGTTCTAAATATGTGTGTAACTTTGGAGAAAAATTTCATGCCATAAATTTCGTTTTAGCTATTTTTAGCTAATATAATCTCGATTTATTCTATTTTAACCATTAAACTCATAAATCATGCAAAATTAACCACATTAACCTCAAATTTTACCTACAATAAGTAAAATATTCATATGAGATCATATAAAAATTTTGTGGCCAAAAACATCATATAACTTATTTTAGTTATTAAATAACCATTTTACTCACTAAAATGTTATTATTATCCAATAAATTATAAAAGTGAGCAATAAAATTCCATAAATCATCTAAAATGACCTAAAACATTTTGGGACCAGAATGTATACATGTATGGAAAAATTTCGTGCATATACTATATAAACACAAATTTTCCGGTTTTTATTTTAGTCATCTAATAACTTGTAAAAAACTCAAAAAAAAAAAATTTGCATGCAACAACAATGTTCTGATACCAATTGTTAGGTTCTTAAACCCCTACTTAGACTCCTCTAATTAGTTTCTAAATTATTCACTAATTTAGAATAACAGATCTAGTTACATGCAATATGTAAATAAATGAAATAAGGAGAAAAACGGTTTTACCCTTATAATTGGTGGACCAAATTTTTGGGCACAAGGTAGGACACCTTCCTAACCTTGTTCTTGAGCTCAATAATATTAGGATGATCCTCCAAAAACCAAAGTTCCATATTAAGAGCTCTCATCTTAGTTGCACCCAAGACTATCCCATAAGACTAATAATATTACTTGTTACCTTAAATATTAAATCTAATACTTATATTATTACTACAATAGTAATCTTGAGTTTTATTAGATTTTTAGAACAAAATTTGAACATAAAAGCCATTTTTATGAGAGAGGAAGAGTGAGATAAAGATAAGATAAGAATAAAAATGAGAACATCACATATCCTCATATGGGAGGTGGTGACCGGTTTTTGAGAAGCATGGGGGAGGGAAAATGCTTTTCCTTTTTGCTTTTTGTCTTACCCAAAATACTAGGATAGGACCCTAGGGTTAAGCATGCTATTAGTGTCATCATTATGTCCTTAAGCATTAAATAAGAACAAAATTAGTCCCCACTAATCACCCTTAAAAACCGGTCCAACACTTAAAATGGACATCCATATTATCTTTATCATTTGTAATTTGGTATGACATGTGACAAGTAACATGTCATTAGAAATATAAATGCATATTTAACTAATTAAATATCATTTTAAATCAAATAAATTACATTTAACAATTAACAAGTAATTCACAATTACATGTATATATAAAATGGGTCACATTAAGTCTAGTTAATATAATCTACAACATCTTGTAATTATAACTAACTAATCACTTTTATCTCAAATGTTTCATAAACATTAATCAATTTTAGTAATGCAACATATTAATTACTAAATTGAATCTTATTTAATCACATTAAAATAAGATATATGATTCTCACTCACAAATGAAGTTTTTTCAATTTAAGGAATTAATTAATCGACATACAATCAATTAACTTATCAGTTAAGGGAGTTGTCCTGTAGGTGTGACCTTAAGGGATCAACTGATCACCACCGTCAAACGACAGTAACATCAAACTCTAGTCAGCCAATCGTTACCGATTAATGTTGATTAGTTGACAAAATATTGAATCATCCCTTTTATATTCTTGTTATGAGATTTAATATGTGATCGCACAATTGTTGAGGACACATACTCCAATACTTGAGTTACCTTGATCATTCACAGGCACATAAAGTAATGGAAGAAGTTCACGATGGAGAGTGCGGTCCTCACATTAGTGGACCTGTGATGGCAAAGAAAATTACGCGTCAAGGGTATTACTGGACGACAATGGAGTTCGATTGCATCAAATACTTCAGGCATTGTCATAATTGCCAGATCTTCGGGAATGTGCAACATGTTCCTCCCTCAATGCTATAAACCATGACATCTCCTTGGCCATTTTCTGCTTGGGGAATAGACATCATCGGGAAAATCACTCCAGCTGGGACGGGAGGTCATTGTTACCTTTTAGTAGCTATCGATTATTTTACTAAATGGGTCAAAGCAGCATCTTACACTAGCCTTACAACCAAACATATGGCAAAGTTCTTACAAACCAATATCGTCTGTCGATACGGTTGCCCACATGAAATCATTAGTGACAACGTGTCACATTTTCAAGCCGAAGCTGAACAGTTGCTAGCCAAATATAAGATCAAACATCACCATTCCTCGCCATATAGACCTCAAACTAATGGCGTGGTAGAGGCAACTAACAAAACTGTCATCACGATCCTCAAGAAAATGATTGACAATTATCGCGATTGTCCTAGCAAAATACCCTTGCGTTATGGGGATATGGCACGTCAGTTAGGACGCCCACTGGGGCTACTCCTTTATATTTGACTTACGACATGGAAGTTGTGCAACTAGTAGAGCTAGAGATCCCATCCCTACGCATTTTGCACGAAAGTCAGATTCCAGAAGCTGAACGGAATTGGGATAGGTATGATGAAGTCGTCCTCTTGGACGAACGGAGGCTACGCGCATTACATAATGTGCAGACATATCAGGTACGTATCAAACGAGCCTTTAATAAACGGGTCAAACCCAGAAATATCAAGGAAGGGGATTTAGTACTCAAGTCAGTTAGAGCTCTCTTATCTGTCGATCCACGGGGAAAATTTAAGCCTAACTAGGCAGGACCATTTTTGGTCAAGTCCATACTTTCAGGGGGTGCGGTTAACATCATAGACCTAGACGGGAATGAGTTTTCTAATCCGACTAACCTAGACCAATTGAAACGGTACTACCCTTAGAAATAGGATAAAACGCGCCTCGCGGGACCCACGTGCCGCTCTTGCGACACGAAATAAAATGGCCCCTGGCCCGCTAAAAAGCTTATGACATTTCGCTATTGCGTTTTGACATTTTGACATCCTCATATCATCAAATTAAATTGCATTTCCTTAGGAGTAAGTGAAGCACACACTTATTTTTCTAAGTTCATTACAAGCTCTTGCTTCGAACATTAATTCTTTTACATTTTTTTTGAACTACGTACAGGGTTTGATTTCATTTTTTCTAATGAATACGTAGGCAATCCTTTACAGGATACAACCCGTCATTTCAAGATGTAAATAGAAAGACATTTTCATGTTGCATTTGAAATTCGACAAGAATAAATAAAGAAAATTTATAAAAGTTTCTTAACTAATAAATCATTTATTCATTATTCCTTAAATAATAGTAATACGCCAAATACATATAAATTTCAAAATGTTGAAAATTAAAATACTAGGCTAGGATTCTAAAAACCCCACCATTTATTATAACTCAAATAATAAATAATACTATAAAAATGACTAAGGCTACTCTTCCATTTTCCCCTTGCCTTTGTTGCCTTTGTCACACTTCTTGTATCGGCCACGAGCGGGACGCTCTTGCGTTATTTCCAACCTAATCACTAACGGTCGTTCTCGCGGTCTATCTTTCCCATTTCGATCCACCACCATATTCTCGGCAGGAGCATGTTTTGGTTTCTTCAACTGATGGACGATCCGATATCCGGCCTCTTCTTCCTCCCCAGTTAAGTACTTTTGTTTCTCCTTTGCCACTTTGCGGATCTTATAGTCTACGGGCTCGTGCTTCCTTAGCTTTTCACGCTCCTCGGGAGTGCTAGCTTTCCTCCACTGCATATATGAGTCAGATACCCATAACGAGCCAATCGGAACGAGTATGAACCACATATTCCTTTGGGCCCAGGGAATTGCCCACTCTCGACAAGACTCCGAGGTATGCGCCAAGGCAGTTTGAGGGACGGTGTCTAGCTTCGGGATTTTCTGTTTTAGGCCCACTTATTTCATCAATCTCTCCGGAAAAGTGTAGGCCATGAATTCCAAGCCGGGAACGTGAATTGACCGTGTCGGATCCAAAGACGATACTCCAGTCACTGATCTAAGATGCCACCATGGCACGATCCACCTAATCAAGGGCCCACCTCCACTCTTCAATTTATTTTCCCAATAATCGCATACTCGAGTGAAGTCCACCATGTATAGCCCCGTTCTCATCGCAAATGATCGGGAGCGAGATCCTGTCACGTCAACTGGGGGCTTGATCAACCACAGCCTTTCCATCAGCTAGATCTGCAAAAAAGGGGACGGGAGTTAGTATCCAAACCGGCCGAAACAAAAAAAAACAAGAAAAAAAAAACGAAAAAAAACGGAAAGAAAAAACGGCCGGATAAGAAAACGGGTTCTTACCTGTAAAATAATAGGACTCCCAAGATAAGGATGCTCGCGGTTCGCCTTCCTATTATACAATCCTAGAATGGTCTCCCCTAGAACTAAGCATGCTGGTCTCCTGCGTAGTTCTATTTGCTCCACTATGCCTAAAAATCGAGGGTTACCCCTCATCTCTTGGTCCACATGCCCTCGCAAGATATAGCAATGAAGAAGGCAAAATCCATAAGCTCTGCGCCTCGCCACATAAGAGATATTAGGGTCCTCCCTATTTATAAATCGATCGATAAATTCAAACATACAGACACCTTTTGAGGTCACAAGACGGTCTACCTTAGCCTTGGTCAATCCAAGCAAATCCCTAAATTTGTTTTCATAGCCTTGAGAGCTAGGGGGTTTCGCCGGAACACTTTCTGCATCCCATCCTCCAACCGCAGCAATTTTTTCAGGAAATGGACAAATTTTGCCTCCCGGAATGGCAAATACATGAACATTCGAGTCCCAATATTCAAGACAAGCATCCAAAAAGGGCCTAATTACCTTCACCAGCTTCAAACTTATGATTGATCCTAAGTTAAAAGCACCCATGTCGTGTTTCTCCACATTCGTAAATTCATTCGTCCACTCCTTAATGCGATTTTCAAAGGCATCCATATTTTTTTGGAAAGATTTGAAAAGATATATGAGGTTTTAGTAATACACGAAGTCAAGGAAGGGAGAATTATGAGAATAGAAGCTCAACCGAGGTCTCTATTTATACTATTCGACGTTTCCTAATTTCTATCGAGAACCGACTAGCTGGAGAGAAGACGCAGCAGCAGCCGCGCCTCTTCGAAGGATCACAGCTCTTGTTGCGCCTCTTCCCAGGCTCTTTTCTTATTTGACAGCCGTGGGATCTTTCCTAATCTGTTTTAGTTAAAGTTTCCTATTCCTATAGGGACTTAACTCGGTAATTTCGATTAATTACCAAATATATGTTTCCTAATCTTTTACGGGTTTGCGTTTCAAGGGAAAATCGGCATTTTCGCCAAATATGCACTTACTCGTTTTTTTTTTTTTTTTTTTTTTTTTCGGGGATCATTTCACTTCCTCTTTTCAAAAATGTTTATAACACACTTAGACATTTCTTTTAAATTTTTTTAGGGGGTAGCCCTCCCTACCGTCCGGTCGCGTCATTTTGCGTCATTTTGTTCTCTGGTCGCGTCATTTTGTGTCATTTTGTTCATTTTCGGGCAGTTTTCATTTTGCGTCATTTTGTTCATTTTCGGGCACTTTTTTTCATCCTTTTCTTTTTTCGCGCTAATTTAGGCCATTTTAATTTCTACGTTAATTCTTTTTGCTATATGTTTTGTATGCGATTTCCTACATGAATTTCGGCAGCATGACGGCGCAAACCGTCACATGCCAAACCTGTTTTTCAAAGCTAACCTGCAGATACAACAAACTTCAGCAAAGGCACGCAGGCCGTCATATATACAACCAAATGCAACAACCAAAAGTATACATCAAAATATGGGCTGCTACCCAAAATGACATCCAAAATGTACAAATGTACAAACACAAGTCACAAACTAGTCCTGACTACCCTTCAACTCAGCCACTGTCGCCTCAAGGGCAGCGATCTCAGCGTCTCTAGCCTCGAGCTCTCCCATCAAACAGGCTGTCTCCTCCTAGGACTGCACCAGCTCACGCTCCAAGTCGCGCTCCCTCTACACAGAAAAATGGAGTGATACTTCACTTCACTTCACAAAATTGGAGATAATAAAAATAAAAGACGGGTATGGAAGGTTCATACCTGCCGCCCCGAGCCAGCTGTAAGGGCCTCAATGGCTGTAACTCGTAGCCGGTTGGCCATCCTCCACAGCTACACATTTCTGGACGGTGCCAACTTCACTGAAAGAATGGATCTCCGAGATCACCGTCAAGGCTAGGGGCTTACCCTCCTCACGACATGCCGCAACTCATCCAAGCCAGCGTCAGTCACCGCCTCGCTGAATGAATGGATCTCCGAGATCACCATCATGTCCACCGAGTCAGTGTACTCCAACATCTCTGGAAAAGCTGGGGGCTCGACGCCCGCCACCTCGATCTCCTACATAAATCAAATGGGTCATTATTTGCAAATCATTCATCATTTATCATATTTATCAAAGACAAACAAACGGTATATATGCTTACCACGATCGGCCAGTACACCAGCCTCTGGTGAATAAACCCAGCGTACTCTTCGTCGGGAAGAAGGAGGGCATCACCACTTACGCATGCCAGGTCAGCTGCCCTCTCAGCCTCTGAAGGCTCCCTAAACATCGTCCGTGGAGGGTCGATGGGAACCGTAAAGGCGTCACGAGAGCACTTCCGAGTCAAACGCTCACCCAAGTACCACACAGGCCCTATGGGTGTCGTCAACAGCAAGCTACTCGAACTCCGGGGATAGAGAACCTCAGCCACAAAGGCTGGAGACCCAGAGTAGCTCTCCCAAGGCCAGGGCACCCACTAAAGCAAGAAGACGAGGGGTCATTCCTATGATCATGTCTAAATAAAGGAAAAATAAAGTGAAGATCAAAGACACTTACGCTGTCTAACCCCAGGGTATTCACGCCCCTATGACAAACATCGTAAGAAGACCGCTGTCTCTTCTGATGACACACTACCCATTCCCTCACGACAGGGTACGCTCTCGGTACGTCCGCTGCCCTCGTGGGCGCGAAGCCAGGGATGTAAGAGTACACCCATGTCCGCAAGCAAAACAATAATGAGTACAAATCGTTTTCTATAAAAATGATCTTTCATATTTCAAGTAAGGTTCATACCTTCAAGAGAAGTCCAGAACCGACAGGAGCAGGAGAAGTCCCCTTCTCCATCAGCTCCGGACGAACCATGGCCCTTATGTAGCGTGTGAGGACCGCAAAACTAGAAGTAACCCAGTCCCAGCGACCTAGGCTACTCAAGTCAGAAAGAAACAGAAGAAGCTTTGTCGATAGCCTCTCCCCCTTGTCTCCGAGGTAAATCTAAGACAAGAACCACCACAACCACAAACGGGCCCTCTGCTCGGCCGTACAAGGTGGTGGAGGCACCATGCGTCCATCCATCCTCACTCTCGTCGGAACCCTACCACCAAAGTAGTCTCTAACGTAGGTACTCGGCACCAAACCAGGAACCTGGGCCACACCCGTAGCCAGGTTCAAACCAACTAGACTCCTCGCCTCGACCGAGTCTACTCTCATGGCTGCCGACGGCCACACCAATGGCTCCTCTCCATACGGCAGACCCGAGATCATGCCGTAGTCCTCTGGGGTGACCCCGATCTCTCCAAAAAGCATATGGAAAGTCGAGGTCATGTCCCAGAACCGATCAAGAAAGGCTCGAATAAGGCTGAGGTTAGCCCGAATCTTCCTCTCCTTGATCTCCCTCCAGCCTCGTACCAAGGCACCAAAGGCTCCCCGCTCGATGAAAGCCTTCTCCTCCTCCGACAGTTTCCCGAAGGCATCCATCATCGTCGTATAACTAGAGAAGGACCTCATGTTCCCAACTTCATGTGCCTCTTCCCCAACATATGGCTCCTTTTTGGGTGTTCTCTTCATCCGAGTAGACATTTTATCTTCAACAGACTACAGACAACCACGACATTTTGTTTCCCAGCGAGGATTCATGGTCACTAAATATGGTTCATGAGCTTCTCCTCTTTTATCAGAATTTCGCTTGCAACGACCCGAGCGGATTGTTTCCTCAGCGGTGCTAAGGACGCGTCGTTGTCGATTAACCACCTTTATTTTCCTCAGCGATGCCAAGGGCGCGTCGTTGTCGATCTATTATTTTCTCCTCAGCGGTGCCAAGGGCGCGCCGTCTTCGACTCAACATATGATTCTTTCCCTCGGAGTTTAAGATAAAATTCTCCAAAAAGTACCTTCGAATCCTTCACCCAGGGGTGTCTCAGGTATGGTTTCTTCTTATGGCTGGCGAGATTCCATATATAGACTAATGGACTTTAAACGACCCTCCCCGATAGTCGACTGACGCTAAAATGTTCTCGGCTTCAGGTCCTTGGCTCAGACCCCTTGAGCCGCCTCGCGTCGCCGTAGTCGTCAGGTTGTAATCTTCGATTGACCAGATTGCTATACTTTGAATTTTGCCTTGTCCAAGCCACAGTCAAAGTAGGGGCTCTGTAGATACCTCGTTTCTACACCTCCCGCCAACGACCCAGTGATATTGGGTCGCATGTTTGATACGCGGAGCGATTTATGACAGTCCGTATGTTTATCGTCAAGTGATAGCTCAAACACTCAAGTCAACCCCTTGGTCGTCGTCTACGCACCGATACGGTCGTTTTGACAGTAATTAGAGTTCATTTGGAGTTCGGGTCAAAAATCGCTTCATTTTCTAAAAACCGTTTAAATGCGGAGTCGGAATATTCCGGAATGTTCTAGAATTCTCTAGATATGTATTCCTAATTAAAATTAATATTTTAAGTAAATATCTATCGTAATATTGTGTTTTAGGGAATAAGGAAGTGTACATCTACCGAAATTCCATAATAAAACGCGAAAATCTTACTTGCTGAGGAGAAACCTCTGGGAAAATGACGCAGCAGGTGTTGCGCCTCTTCCAAGAATCGCAGTGGTTGCAGCGCCTCTTCTCCAACCCTCTTTTCGCCTTTTTCAGAATATTTCCGTGATTTGTTTCCATATGTTTAGTATAAATAGAGGCCTCCGGCCTCCATATTTGGCATGCGAGTGTTCCGCCCCTTCTCTCTCTCTCTCTCTCTCTCTCTCTCTCTCTCTCTCTCTCTCTTTGCATTCTAGACTACGCTATTGCCTTTCGACGCCTACGTGCTTGATCAATCTACCACGTAATCTCAGATCATTCTGAGTCCCAGTCACGTTGCATAGACCGACCAATTTGATCAACTCTACCTTTAGCTAACCTAATCAATCTACTAAATCCTCTAACGAGGGCACTTTCCACGCATATTCGAGTCGAGCAATCACTAAAATGATAACTTTAGTCAATCTCGTTTCGTCAAACATGTAAGTCTGAGGGTGTAGTTCCCTTTTTATTATTGTACTTTTATTTTGTATCAACCAATGTAATCCTATATCAAAAGCACGTTCGAAAACCGATTTAAAATCCATCTTTTGAAACCGTTTTTACGAAACAGCAGATGTCAGATGTCGCGAAGAAACGCAGCAGCAGCTGCGCCTCTTAGAAGCATCGCAGCCTTGCCGCGCCTCTTCCAGAGGCTGCAAGCTGCTCCTGGTCTTCTACTTCTTCTTCCTCGACTTCCTGCATATTTTCCTCCTTTTCTTATTTCTTTCGTTTTTCTTTATTTTCTTTGTTATTTCAGTACATAAATCATGTTTTAACAATTCCCTTTTATTTACAATGCTTAATTTGTCCTTAATGCCAAGTAATTCAATACTTGTGGGTTTTCACCATTTTAATTCAAATCGATTCTTCGGGATTCGACTTGTCTACGTCTAGGTTCTGGAATCCTAATTTGATACATAATTTTTCTTCCGGATCTTATTTGTCCAGTTTCTTCTTAATCTAACCTCAAGTTTCGCCTTCTTGTATTTCTGACACGAGTTCGTCGTATAATCATAACCATGTAAACTGCTGTAATTTCTCGTTTTAGTTCGTTTATAACCTGCCTAGATACATATAATCGGTTAAAACACTTCAACTCGAGTCTAATATCGATAATTCATCCTAAATCTACCAACGAACGATAACAGTGTTGCGGTTCTGACTTCACAGCCAGAGCCCAGCTCCAGAAAAGACGCATGAAGTGCTGCACCTCTTCCAGATGCTACGCCTGTTCTGGGTTTGTTTCTGTCCCTGAACTCTTTCTCGCTTCGACGTAGCTCATAATTACGGTTTAAATCAACTATTATTCATATTATCACCTCTAATATGACGTATTTTCATATTTTAATTCTAATTTCATTTTCCTTTTATTTTCTTTTTCGAAATCCCGTTTTTGAGCTTGCTTTTGACGTAGATCAAATAAAGCCTTGTAATCTTTTGTAATTTTAATTATTGTAATTCGTTTATTCATTATTATTATGTATAATTTAATTGTATGGCATTCACATGTATTGAATCTAACATTTACTTCGACCAAATTGTTTGCTAAAACACGTGTTAACCGACATAGTTTAATTTCACATGCTAGGATTAATCTATGTTTGTTGCATTGCATGCATTACATCGACGACATATCAAATATGAACAATTTCCCTGATCATTAGTAGAGGCCGCTATCAAGGCGGGCGGGATTAGGTGTTCGGATTAAAGAGATTCCTAATATGTACCCTCACCTCTTACTCCAGTTATCTCTGGACATCCGTGTCCATTGGCATCTCGAGAGTCATTCTAGACATAGAATACTAAGGGAGACGAGTTCTTAGTGTTCATGTCATTACTTTGTGTCTTGACATGGCACGAGGTATTCGAACGATTTATAATTTTTCCACAATAAATTGGCGGCGACTCCACAAATGTAGGCTTATTCAACCTTTCACTGGTTTCAATGGCTCACAAATCGGTAACGGCCCATGACGTGCTTTGGCAAACCAAGGTTCCATGGGAGAAGTGCCGCCGCCTCAAAAAAGCCAGGCAAACGCGCGGGTGGCCCATGTCCACACAACTCCGCTAGTGGGATCGTCCGAGTTGAGGAGAGTTTGACCGAGTCAGGGAAAGGTGCCTCGTCGCTCGTGAACTCGCAGTTGTATAAGTCTAGAATTGTGAATAAGGGGGACCCACAGTTGGAGAACGAAAATATGAGAAAAAGGGGATAAAATTTTTGGAGAGTGAAAATAAGTGTGCAAATGAAGGGCAGTCGAGAAGATGGACTTGTTACAATGGGATGACTTTGTTTTATTTTAGATTCAATCTTAGCCATGTTTTTTTATTTATCTAGTGGTCTAGATTTGTGAGCACAAACTCACCATAAGAAACCAAACTCACAAGAACCCAACTCTCTCTCTCTCTCTCTCTCTCTCTCTCTCTCTCTCTCTCTCTCTCTCTCTCTCTCTCTCTCTTTATATATATATATATATATATATAGTCTAATTGTTAAGTTAGTAATTATAATTATCGTAATTACTAGGTGATGAATTTGTTGAAGAGCATTCCTAGTTGGTTTGCGTGATTGCTTTATTTGGAGTATTTGCTTATGAGATAGGATAACTACTCAACTCATGTAACTATTAATGGTTTGCGCAAATTGTATGTGGATTACTATTATTGTTGGATACCTCAACTTCGTGTCTAAGATGATTGGTTATTGTTACTTATTATTCATTGGCATATCATTGGCATTTCATTTGCATTGGATACCTCAGCCTCGTGTTTGAGATGATTTTTATATTGGCATGGCATTTGCATTGGATACCTCAGTTGTATACGAGGATGATGGATACCTCAGTCTTACACTGGGATGATGGATACCTCAACCTTATGGTGGGGGTGATGGATGCCCTGGGCAAAGGATTCGCGGGATGAATGAGTGTGTCGGGTGATGAGCTCAGTTGCATTTGCATATTATATCATAAATGTAACATCTCGGCCCAAAGCTAGGGTCGGGAGAGATCACTCACGGTGGCTTGACAGGCTCTGTATATGGCCCACAGATCGACACGGGTCCTTTCCAGCACATTTTGTCCTCACTCATGTGCATCCCAGAAACCTTCCCAAGAGGTCACCCATTCTAAGACTACTCTCAGCCAAGCATGCTTAATTGTGGAGTTCTTTCGCATAGATAACCAGAAAAAAAAGTGCACTTTGTTGATATGAGTATTACTTTCAATCCCTTTAGGCACTAGTCAGATTTTAAGTATATCAATAGACCTCTTCAACGGGGTACCCTACCTGAATAACATATTTGGTTCAATGGAGTATTACACACCCCCATTTGAAGAACGTAATGTTCTTATTGCGCCTGGCAGCATCTGACCGCAGCCGAGCCAAACCCAGAATCCTCCCCCGCTAGGTACTCCAGACCACAGGCTCACCAGACGTTCGCAGAGTTGCTCTAATACCACTTCAGACACCCCGGCCCAAACCTAGGGTCGGGAGCGTTCACTCACGGTGGCTTGCCAGTATGTGTACATGGCCCACAGATCAACACGGGTCCTTTCCAGCGCATTTTGTCCTCACTCATGCGCATCCTGATGCATGTATTTTATATAAGGTTTTTACCTCATTTTTACACGCATTTCTGTATTATTTATGTGGCATATAGCTACAAATTACCCCGAATAGTCTACTTTGGTTTGTCTTGTGTTAATTGCAGGTACGAACTAGAAAGGAGCGAAATCGAGCCTAAACTTGTCCTAATCTCATTCATTTTGGAGAACAAGGAATTAGAGCTCAGAATCTGTCACTTAGAGATGCGTGAAGAAGCCTCGGAATGTGTCAAAGAGTTCACCCGTGCTTATATAGCTTGATCGACCAGTTTTGCTACTCAAAGTGGTCGATCGAATGCTTTATCCATCAAGAATCACTCGATCGAGCTCTGCTTTTACTCGATCGAGATAGCTGTTTTCTGAAGTGTTCAATCGAACACTGTCTTTACTCGATCGAACGGTTTGCCAAGTTTTCCTCTCGATCGAGTGGTATAATTTCACTCGATCGTGAGCCTATGTGTTTCAGGCGGAACTTGAGTTGTGTTTCGCCGATTTTCTTTTGTAATTTAGAATATAAGGTTATGACGGCAGTCAGAATGCTCTCTCTCTCTCTCTCTCTCTCTCTCTCTCTCTCTCTCTCTCTCTCTCTCTCTCTCTCTCTCTCTCTCTCTCTCTCTCTCTCTCTCTCTCTCTCTCTCTCTCTCTCTTCTTCTTCTTCTTTTCTCTCTTCCTTTGACTCTTTCTACCACTTTTTGAGAACCTATGCTCTTGAACCCTAACTTCGGATTTTACTCCTCCTTGTAATCGGTACTCTTTATTCTACTCTTAATCTTTAACCAGTTACTTGTTCTATTGCCTATTTTCCTTTGTTCTCTATTGTTGATACTCACCTTTTATACTTTTATTATGTTGAATTTCTATGGTTTATGTATTCTTGTTGCTTGTTCAATAATTATGCACAGCAAATCTCCCTTGCTAAGACAAAGGGGAGCCATGATTTTATGGAAATTGTGAATAGGTGATTAGAATTGATGCAAACTAGATCTATGTTGTTAATCGCTGCATTTAATTATTCTTGTCTACTTGAGTCGACGCATTTAGGTAATTAATCACGGTACACCTTGACCTAGATCGGAAGATTGGAAAAGGTAAGACCTCTAGCGAACATTAGGGCATTCCAGTGAGGGCGAAAGTTAAGGTAGAACTGTCTTAGGGCGAATAGCGGACCGGAAGGACCTTTTCACTATCTTGTAGATCAAATTTGCATTGACCCGAGACCCTAGATTACATTTCTTAAGAATCATGGTGAACCGACTATCTTAGCTACTTTCTCTCTGCTTGATTGTTATCAATTCTCTTCTTTATTTCTCTTGCTCTATTTCTTCCCTTCGACCTCCTTAGATTAGAAAAAACATTTAAAAACCCCCAAGAAACTGTGACTCAGATGGACTTAGTTTAGCAGACATTTTCCCATCTCCCTGTGGAGATCGACCCTACTTACCGCTGACTTCCGTTGGTAGTGCTTAGGTATTTATTTTTGGTACTGAAACGACGGTATCAAATTTTGGCGCCGTTGCCGGGGAGGTGGCATAATTTTGTTGCTTATATTAAGTTTGTCTCTCGTCTGAAGGAATTTATTCCTTGAGACTGATCTCATATTTTTCCAGTGCTTTAATTAGTTTTACAGGAAATCTGTTCTAGAAGAGAACATTGTCATACCTGCCCTTCTGTAGATTCTATTTTCCAATATGCCGAACATTGCCAGTCACTCAGAACCTACGGTGGATTCTCTGCCAAAAGGTTTCCTGCTCCCTACTACAGATTCAGGGACCTTTGGGATCCACCCATCTTATATACAACTAGTTGAGAGAAATCTCTTCAAGGGGGTGCCTGGCGAGGATCCTTGTAAGAACATAGAGCTTTTTACAGAGTACTGTTCCACCATTCCTTTAGCTGCTGGGGTGACACAAGATATGGTTAAGGGAGTCCTTTTCCCTTTTTCTTAGACTGATGATGCCCGAGAATGGTTGAGAGATTTGGACAGGGAAGTTGCCGGTGTTACTGACTGGGATTCCCTTGCTCTAGCCTTCTACAGATGATATTTCCCACCACAGCGCACTAATGCGTTTAGAGCCCAAATTACTGCATTTGAGCAACTGCCTACTGAAGATTTGAATGGGACTTGGACTAGGTTCAAGAGACTTGTTCGTTCTGTACCTCATCATGGTTTCAAATGTTGGTTCTTATGTACCCAATTCTACAATGGGTTATATCCTGACCAGAGAGCCATATTAGACAACGCGACCAAGGGGAGGTTCCAGGAAAATGTGGAAGATGATCAAGGATGGCACCTTATTGAAGAAATGGCCATCCACGTAGCTGAATATGGAAATCCCAGAGGAGGTAGGCGCGTAAATGAATCTTTGGTAGCTGAGCTGGAAAGTCCCAGTGGAAGGTTAGACAGTCCGGAGATTTTACACACTACGGGTGTGCATGAATAAGTTTATGCCATAACTGAGCAGGAGGTGATTTGTGGTAGATGCGGTACGGAGGGGCATGACCCTATTACTTATATGGCAGATGTAGAGCACATTCGCACTTATCAAAAATTCAAGCAAGGAGTTCCATTTCTCTAAGCTATATGAAGATTTGACAATGACAAGTACCTCTAGTCCTTCTAAACCAATGCCACAACCAGTTGATTCACCTTCTACAATTAGAGAACTAGGAGAGTTGAAGTCCTTGATGCTGAAATTAACACTTCAGTTCGGAAAGAAGTCCGACAAAGATGACAATGCTATAGAGGAGTTACAAGGCTAAGTTGCACGTCTTTCATTCGCGCAAAATCAAGTGAATCACCCACCTCCATGTGACCCGATCAATGCCATAAATCTCCGAAGCGGTCTTACTTATGATGGGCTGAAATGCCGGAAGATGATGTTGTAACTGCTTATGAGATTCCGGGTATTGATTTTGAGGAGTTAAGCAACGATGTCCCTGCTGAACGTCGTCAGATAGCTCGATCGAATGCTCCTCCCCCTCGATTGAGTGATATTCTCTCCACAGGTACTCTATCGAACACTCCCTATGTTCAATTGAGAGAGGCTCAAATTGACGAATTCGATCGAGGAGATCATTCTTCTCGATCAAGTAACTTACCCAACAAAACTGTTCGATCGAGTGATTCAAGCCCTCGATCAAAATGTGATGAATTTGATGAACTCGATTGAGAGAGCTGCTTTCGTCGATCGAGTGGTTTTCCTGAACAATGTGTTCGATCGAGTAGGAACAATGCTCGATCGACCACCTGTGCCAGCGGAAGTTCTACTTCACAGCCTAATTCCGCTACCGTGTCATCTCGCTCTGCTGAGGAGATGTCACGTTCTAATAAAGGTAAAGAGAAGGTCGCAGGCCCGCTTATTGCTACCAGAGTTCCTTATCCGGAGCGTCTGAAGGATTCTAAGGTTGAGCGACAGTACAGTAAGTTTGTGGACATGGTCAAGAATCTTCAGGTAACCATCCCTTTTACTGAACTTATTACCCAGGTACCTACTTACGCAAAATTTATGAAAGACAGTTTGACGCGTAAGAGAGAGTTTATTGAATTCGAGACTGTTGCATTTATAGAAGAGTCTAGTAATTTACTTCTTAACAAAGCTCCACCAAAAATGAAAGACCCGGGTAGCTTCTCTATTACCTATACCATAGGAAACGAAGTGATAGATAAGGATCTCTGTGATTTAGGAGCCAGTGTCAGTATCATGCCTCTTTCTGTATGCAAGAAACTTAATATGGGTCACCTTAAAATGACTAACATCACACTACAGATGGCTGATAGATCTGTTAGACGACCCTTGGGTATCTTAGAGGACGTGCCTGTTAAAGTAGGCAAGTTCTTTATACCAGCTGATTTCATCATTTTAGACATAGCTGAGGATACCCGGACCCCAATTATACTAGGAAGACCTTTCTTATGTACAGTTGGGGCCATTATTGATGTCAAACAAGGGCATTTGACTCTTGTAGTGGGGGATGACGCGATCACTTTTAATTGATATTACGGTCGTTTAACCCGTTTCGCGTCGACAATTGCTCTTTCAAAACCTGAGGAAAGCACACACCCTTTTCTCAAGACACTTTCGAGATCCCGAGGACCATACACCGTTCCCGAGACCTCTTCAAACATTTCAAAACCCGATTTTCAAAACATAGAATTTTGAATTTCAAAAACCGCCTTGGGAAGCAGTACATTGTTTTCTAAGCCGACTCAAACTCAAAACCGTCTTTTGCAAACAAACTTAAGACAACCCTTTCAAATGACCGACTTGCGGAGATCCCTATCTTCGGAAGCCGTCCATAAAGTGACAAATGAATCTTTTTGAAAATTTCTATTTTTGAAAACTTCAGTCCACCATTCCAATTCCGCCTCCTGTTTATCGAGTCGAAGCAAACGTACTTATGGGTCTTTACTTATGAGTCGTATCACCACGAGACTCATCCAATGGCGTCACGCCACTACGTTGGACGCGTGTCAAAAGTTTGGTCAACACCGTCACGTCATAAATCAAGTCAGCACCGAGGTACCACACACGGTCATCCTCGTCTTGTTGAGTCTATTCTTTGTCTCGTCCTTTGCGTTGTTTGCATTCAGTCTTTGAGCCGTGTCAGATTGAGTTATAATGTGAGCCGTTTTTCTGCCTCAGAACCATGGCCCCATCTTCAACTTCGTCCAACAACAATAATAACAACGGAGATGTCATAACTGCTCAGCTAGTCAGCCTACTCACCGCTCTTAAGGTCACTCTGGATCGTGTCGAGACCCATATCGACACCCTGGAAAACAAGGTGGCTGGAGAACACAACACTCCGCCTTTGACTGAAACTGAGAAAAGGCTCAAGCTCTTGGAAGAACAACTCTTAGCCCGGGGTAACAATATCCATCTTGAGAACAACCGAAGATTTGAACCTGTTGGGGATCAACTACCTGACAACTTTACCCTGACTGATGTTCCCAAATTCAAGGGAGTAGAGGACCCGCTCAATCATATTCGAGCCTTCAAAGACTACATGGCCATAAAAGGGGTCAAACAAGAACTCTTCACCCGGATCTTCCCATCATCCTTGGAACCGATCCCTCGCCAATGGTACTACTCCCTTGAGCCGAAGAACCTTACAACGTGGGATGAAGTCGCAGTTGTATTTGCTAAGCAATATGCCGACAATGTCGAAATCCAAGCTAATACCCGTACTCTTGAGGTCCTAACCTAGAATGACAAGGAGGGGTTCACCGAGTTCTTGACCCGTTGGAGGAGAGTAAGTACTCAGTTGGTCAGCAAGCCGAGTGAGTCAACCTTGGTGGAAAAATTTGTCAACAATCTTCGGCCGGTGTATGCCAACTTACTGAGGTACCAAAACATTAAGACCTTCCAGGATCTGCAAATCCTTGGGACACGCATTGAAGACGATCTCCGAAAGGGTGTCCTAGCCAAAACCATCGGTAGAGGCTACCAAGGATCCACATCGACCGGATCTCGCCCTTATGGTCAGACGAGCAAGATTGATGAGGTCAACCTCCTTGAACCAACCGCCAAGAGAGCTGAGCACCCCTAGAGAGTGTTCACTAATATAGGGTCAACTTATGCAAGCGCCCTAAAGAGGCTTATGGACCAAGGGAAACTACAACCAATCGGACCTACCCCAGATCCATCTGATGCTATGAAATCCCGCTTCTGGAACCCTAATGCCTACTGTCAGTACCACCAAGGGAAAGGTCATGACAGGGAAACCTGCTTCAAGCTCAAACACCTCATCCAAGACATGATCGAGAAAGGAGAATTGCCTTTTCCTCCACCAACTAAACCAAAAAACTAAACAAACCCTTTGGCAATCCGTGCTATCTCCGATGATGAGCGAACCTTGGACTGCTCACACCTCATCCTGCCAATTGGCGACGAGGTGGATGCCCTGGAGAAGGATGCCTCGGACGGGGTATTTGTGTTCAGTGCCGCATGCTTGCCATGTTCCAACAAGTTGAGGAAGCAATAGCTAGTCTCTCTGAAAGGACCACCTGACTTGACGATGCCTACCGTCGACTGATTTTCAATCCTCCAACACCACGCCCGAGGGAAGGTCCCCCAAGCACCCAAAATTACCCCCACCCGGATGGATTGCTCCCACGACCATTCTAGCATGCACCTCACGATAACTACCCTCACAATAATCAACCTCATAAAAACGACCCTCACAAAAACTACCCTCACAAAAACTACCCTCACAAAAACTACCCTCACTAAAACGGCCCTCACAAAAACTGCCCACCGAGGAATACCCCTCCAAGGTACCCTCGAGATCCCGAAATCAATGGCATCTGGAGAGATGATGTTGAAGACGAATATATTGTCCCAGGGAAAGTGAAACAGGCGGAAGAGATCGGTCACCTTTACCCGGTCCGAACGCCCCGATCAAAACCCGAACAATTCAACGGTCGCTCCAAACACGAATGACCAAGTTATCCCGGACGTAGACTGTAGTGTAATGTCCAAGGGTTTAGACAAATACAGCAAACAAACTAGCAAACTAAAGACAGTTTCTCAGGAATGCAATAAACTTGTGCTATTTATTAAAATTATCAAATGACCTTCTAAAAATTATGAAACTTGGCAGTAATTAACTTTAATATAAGATCTAATTCTGAGCAAAATTCCAGGATTTTTGAAGGACTCGAAATATTTTTAAAGTTCAACTGAAACTGACTGACAGACACATAAACTGTAATTGACACAGTTCTGAAATGGTGACTTAAAGAAAGGATGTTTGGATATAATTATTAATTGAAAACCCACAGAATGCTCACAGGGAGTTGAATCAATAATTTGGGGGACTTAAACTGAGAATTTCCACAGATTAACACAGGAAAAACTCAACTGGAGCAAACAACAAAGCCAAACACACCACAAACTCATCACGGGAAAGTTTGGACTCTACTAACAAGTACTTAATCAATAACCACAGTCTAAGCACATGTTATTATCAAGCCTGACTCTAAAATTTGAGAGAATTATCAGGTTTCATTCATCAATCAGCTGTCTTTCAACAGTCTGAGTCAAGGTCCTTATATAGGCCTTTTTAGGTTACAAACTTGAAAGGAAAATACATCCAAAGGTCAGGATCCTTCCTCCAATGCTGATAAGAGTCAAAATACAATATTACAACGGTTTAAAAGACTTAATTGTAAACTGGAATGAAAACAAAAGAGAAATGCAAATGATAGTGACAGGTTGTGGTCCTTTGCTGCATTGCTAGCTTTTCTGTTGATTGTAGGCACTGGAGGATGCAATGATTGTGTCCTTGGCATTAAAATTGGCTCTAGGTTGCACCTGGTAAATGGTGAGACAAGCCAAAAGCTCTTTGATTGCTTTTTCCTCATTGTTCAGCCAAAAATGAAAAGATTGCTTTTTTGATGTTTGTCATTTGCTGTAGTTCTGTCCAACTTGAATTTCTGGGACTTGCATTGTGATTTACTCTTGAACCCCAAGTACGTTTTTGAGCCTAATTCAGTGGCCAACCAGCTGGCCATGGTGGCTGGTGGTGGTTGGGCTTGCACACATACTTATTGACCACTAAACTTGGCTCAACCTGACTGGTTCCTGAGACTAGTATGATGTTGCCCTGGCTTGCTTGTGGATGTGAGGCGACCTGGTTTGTGGCTCCTGCTGCAACCTCCCCTGGTCGAACAGGGCTTGTACTTAAGCCTGGTGGATCCTCCCTTTCAGCATCATCGTAATATGGACCAATTTTCTCAACAATTTCAAAGGGGCCATCAGCTCTTGGCATTCACTTGTTCTTCCTCTTTGCTGGGAACCTCTCTTTTCTCAAGTGAACCCAGACCAAATCCCCTGGAACAAATTCCCTCTTCTTCTGATGCACCTTGGACTGTTTCATATATTTCTCATTGGCCTTCTCAATTTCCCTTTTCACAGTCTCATGGAGTTTTAGTAGCTGTTCTACCCTGACCTTAGCATCAAAATGAATTTTATTCCTTGGCACAGAGGACAAGTCTATAGGCATCAGGGGATTAATCCCATAGACAACCTCAAAAGGACTGTGACCAGTAGTAGTTGATGGAGATCTGTTGAAGGCAACTTCTGCTGCTGCTAACTTGATGTCCCAATCTTTTAGACTCTTGTTGACAAGACATCTTAGAATCCTACCCAATGTTTTGTTAGTGACCTCAGTTTGGCCATCTGTTTGAGGGTGGTAAGATGTACTGAACAACAGTTTGGTTTTGAGCAGCTTCCATAGAGTTTTCCAAAAGTAACTCATGAATTTTGTATCTCTATCTAAAACAATTGTCTTTGGAACTCCATGAAGCCTCACAATTTCCTTCAAGTATAGTTCAGCAACACTTGCATCATCTTCTGTTTTCTTACAGGCTATAAAATGGGCCATTTTACTGAACCTGTCAACAACAACCATGATTGAATCCTTTCCTCTTTGTGTCCTTGGTAATGCAACAATAAAATCCATGCTCACATCCTCCCAAGTCTTGCTTGGTACTGGCAATGGAGTGTAAGGACCAGTTTGGAAAGAACTCTTAGCCATATGACAGGCTGAACATCTCTTGAGAACATTTTGGACATCTCCCATCATCTTTGGCCAATAGAATTGTTCCTGCAGTATGTCCAGTGTCTTTTGAACACCAAAATGTCCTCCCAAGCCCTCTGACTGGATTTCCCTGATCAGGAGATCCCTGTAGGAACCCCTTGGCACACAGAGTTTATTTCCTTGAAATAGAAACTCATTTTGTAGCAGATACTTGTTCCCTGGAACCCTATGCCCCTCAACTTTTGTGATCCACCCTTTAGAGTAATCAGGGTCCTCCTTGTACATTTATTTCATGAACTCAAAGCCAAGAACCTTGCTCTCCATAGTTGACAGCAAGGAGTGCCTTCTTGATAGAGCATCTGCCACCACATTTTGTTTTCCTTCCTTATACTTGCTGGAAAATGTAAAGGATTGTAAATACTCCACCCACTTGGCATGCCTGTGACTCAATTTGTGTTGGCCATTTATATACTTCAAAGCTTCGTGGTCAGAATGCAACAAATGGCTTTGGTTTCAAATAATGACTCCAATGCTTGACTGCCCTGATAATTGCATAGAATTTTTTGTCATAGGTAGCATATTTCAATTTAGCCCCATTCAATTTCTCACCGAAATAAGCTACAAGTTTCTGAGATTGGATCAGGACTGCACCAATGCCTACACCACTGGCATCACACTCCACTTCAAAGAGTTGATCGAAGTCTGGCAATTTCAGGTAGGAGTCTCACACATCAATTTCTTAATCTTCTCAAAGGACTGCTGAGCACTCTCAGTCCAATGGAACTCTCCCTTATTCATACACTCAGTGATTGGAGCAACATCTGAACTAAAGTTCTTGATAAATCTTCTATAAAAGGAAGCCAATCCATGGAACCCCCTCACCTCAGTGATTGTTTTAGGAATTGGCCATGATTGAATGGCTGCAATTTTCTCTTGATCCACTGTAATTCCTCTCCCAGAGACAATATACCCTAGGAACGCCACTTCTTCAACCATAAAAGTGCATTTTTCCAGCTTCCCAAATAGTTTTTGTTCCCTGAGAATCCTGAACACAAGTTCAAGGTGCTTCAGGTGCTCACTTTTGATGCTGCTGTAAACCAAGATGTCATCAAAGTAGACCACTGCAAACTTGCCTAAACATGGCCTTAGCACCTCAGTCATTAATCTCATGAAGGTGCTTGGTGCATTAGAAAGACCAAATGGCATCACAAGCCACTCATACAGTCCATGTTTAGTTTCGAAGGCAGTCTTCCACTCATCTCCTTCTCTTATCCTGACTTGGTGGTACCCTTGCCTGAGGTCAATCTTAGAAAAGACCATGGCACCACTAAGATCATCTAGCATGTCATCCAACCTTAGGATTGGGAACCTATACTTGACAGTAATGTTGTTAATGACCCTGTTGTCAGTACACATTCTCCATGTCCCATCCTTCTTTGGAACAAGTAGAGCAGGGACTGCACAAGGACTGAGGGATTCCCTGACAAATCCTTTGCTCATAAGTTCCTCAATCTGACTTTGTAATTCTTTGGTAGCAGCTGGATCACATCTATAGGCTGGCCTATTAGGAAGCACTGGGCCTGGAACAAGGTCTATGTGGTGCTCAATGCCTCTTAATGGTGGCAACCCACTAGGTAGCTCCCTTGGAAACACCTCCTTATACCTCTGAATTAAGGGCTTGACTTCAACAGGTATTTCAGGGCTCCCTTCCTTACTCACTTCATTAGATAATAGCACCCAGATAGGCTGTTGTTGCTTCATTTCTCTGATCATAGCTGCTTTAGAAAGGAATAGCACACCATTGATCTCCTCTGGTATACTTGGACTTCCATAGTTCCTCTGGTTAGGTGGGAATGGGGTCAAGGTGACCTTCTTGCCTTTATGTCTGAAACTATAGATGTTATCCTTCCCATGGTGAGTGGTGTTCCTGTCATACTTCTATGGTCTCCCTAAGAGCATGTGGTAGGCATCCATTGGGATAATGTCACACAAAACTTCATCTTTATACACCTTCCCAATAGAAAATGGAACCAAACATTCTTTGTCCACCCTCACTTCTGCTCCCTTGTTTAACCATCTCAACTTGTAAGGATTTGGGTGCTCTTGGGTTGTCAAGTTGAGCTTGATAACCATGGCATTTGATGCCACATTTGTGCAACTTCCCCCATCTATGATCAGGTTACAAACCCTTCCCTGAACTGTGCATCTAGTTCTGAATATCAGGGACCTTTGATCAGTTTCCAAAGGTGTGTGTTAGGAATGCATGACTCTCCATAAGACCAAGCTATGACATGTTTCAGGGTGGGCCACAACTTGCTCCTGTTCTGGTTCCTCCTTAGTCTCTCCTTCCTCCAACATCATGGTCTCATCCTCCTCATACTGAACCAAACCTCCCCTCTCCCATTGTTCTACCTCCATTGCTGTCAGGGTTCTCTTAGAAGGACAGTCCTTCCTAAAATGGCCATATCCTTGGCACTGGAAGCATTTAATTTTCCCATCAGTCACATGTGGGTTGGTTTTAGGATTCATATGACTCTTTCCCTTGTTTGGTGTTGGTTGGGCTATAGGCTTTGGGTTCTCTCCAATCCTAACCCCAGGAAAAGGTTTGAAAGTAGGTCTGGTAATAGGTTTGGAAGCAGTAACCTTAGCCTTTCCCATCTTTTCAATTCTGAATGCCAGGTTGACTGCATCATCAAAGGACCAAACCTGCTGCATTCGAAGCCTCAAAGCAATCTTAGGATCTAAGCCCTCAACAAACCTAGCAATCTTCTGTTCAGGCTTTTCAGAAATCTCACATTGCAGGGTAAGTTGTTCAAAGCTCCTAAGGTAAGACTCAACAGATTGTTGGTCTTGCTTTAGCTGGGTTAACTTAATAAACATGTCCTGTATGTAATCTTTAGCTATAAACTTATCTTTCAACTTCTTCTTAAGTTTTAGCCAGGATTTAATGGGTTCCTTGCCCTCTCTAATTCTCTGGTTTTTCAGGGTTTCATACAAAAGTGAGGCATAGCCCTTGAATTTAAGGATAGAAACTGTTTAGGTATTTTTTACCGAATTAGTTGATTCAGGTCAATGCGGTCTTACTCGTTGGATATTCGATTAATTGTTTGTATGTTGATGCGTAAATAAAGAAATAAAGTACGAAATATAAGTTGACACGTGAGATTTGGTGACGCGGAAAACCCAATATGGGAACAACCGCGGGAGGGACGGTACCCTGCCAAATATTGCACTATACTTAAATAGGAGGATGATTACAATTGAGATGTAAAGCTAATCCTGCTGGCACGAGGTGTCAGGCCTGCAAGATCTCAGACAGATGTATATTTGGGTACGAGAATGTGCTAATGTCTTGGTGTTAATGTGTGTGCGGATGCGTTGTTGAATGTCCTTCCTTGATTGCTTCCTTGGCTATTTATAGGGTGAGAACCCTAGATATGTCCTACCTTGATTATGGAAAGGGAATATAACTTCCATAAAAACTCTTTCCATGTTTGGCCATCTTCCTCAATTCTCCCTAATCTCCCTGACTTCTCCCTGACTTCTCCCTGGCTCTTATTTCCTTAATCCGGACGTCTCCTCTAACGGGCCTCAGTCTCTCTTTCTGCGTGCATGCCGGCCCATCCTCTTCCTCGCGCTCTATTCCAACCGTGGACCCCCCTTCTTCTTATTAGATATTTTATTCACCAAGTGGGCCTTCTCTAATTATGCTATTTTTGGCCCAAACAGTTTGCCCCAAATTTCTTGTGAAGTACGCTTCGAGGTGTCGAGCAAGGAATTTACGTAATCGAATGCTAAAACCCTAGGCCGTCATTCTCACTTCTTTTCATGCAATCCATCACGTCAGCCGCCACATTCCTCTTTTCTCGCACCCGACTCCCTCTCTCTCTTCTTTATAACCCCAACGTCCACCTTTTTCTTTCATTAACTCCAAATCATTTCAAAAACTCTCCCTCTCTCTAAACCCCTAATCTTCTTTTTTTTTTTTTTTTTTCACCTCGTCGGTTCCACTGTTACACTCCCCTCCGTCTCTTTCACCAGGTATTCTTCCCCTTTTCCTCCTTTAATTTCCATTTTCTCTTTCTTCATCATGGGTAAAACCCGACAATCTTCATCAACCCCTGCACCCGCTGACCGCAATCCTGACCCAGTCTTCCCTTCCCGGGGACTCTTCACTTACCCCCACGACTGTGACTCTGCCTTGACTGCTGCTGACATTCCCACGATCAAGGGCATGCTTGGTCTTGGCGACGGGGTGGATATTGCTATCCCTGGACCAGGACAGAAAGCTGACGCCCTTCGTCCAGGATGGGTTTGCTTTTACCTATACCCTTTAAAATACGGCCTCCGTTTTCCTTTTCCTAAACTTGCCTAAGACTTTATCTTTACCAATAATTTCGCCATGGCGCAAATTTCTGCGACTGTCTGGAGCGTTCTTCTTTATTCTCTGGCCGCTGGTCAAAACACTGGAAACTCTCTCTCTCTCTGGGTGATCTAGCCCATATGTACAACATCAAGTCCCTGGGTAGGGGCCAGTTCTCTCTCCGGGGGCGTGGAGAGGCTCCCTTCAGGCATGTGTCCAAATCCCGAGATGAGAAATGGTTTGAGGACTTCTTCTTTGTGAGGAAGGACTCCATTCAGCCGCCTGCTGATTACATCTTCGAGAAATGGGTCATAACTTCGAGTAAGTAGTCTCCCTGTCACCTAATTTGTTTACCTCAGTGCTTACTAGCTTACTTCATCGTCTTCATGCAGGCCCCTGTGACCTGACTCGCATTGGTGCCAAGATCCCTACCTGCAGCAAGCTGTTCTGTATCTCTGAATCCGAGAGAAAGTTTCCTGACCTGCTCCCTGGTTTCTCACCTTCTTCCTCCAACCCTCCTCAGTCAGCTCACGGCATTTCTTCTGGTAAGTTTTCCACAGCCATTTCAATTTGCATGCTGCTTCCCCTGATGCTTTTGGTATCCTGACACCTGGGGGTGATGTCTGCTTGCAGGTTCCAAGGCTGATCCTTTAGAAATCATCCTCCAAAGTGCCAAAAGAAAGAGGTCTTCTGCCAGCCCTGACGTGGCATCTGCCTCCAAGAGGAGTGCACCTGCTGCCTCTTTTCAGACCCCTCCTACGTACTCCAGTTCTTCTAGGCCTGAGCCCATGGAAGTTGACCCTTTATCCCGTCACCCTCCTACTCCTCCTGCCAGCCCTCATGCCTTAGCTAGCGGAGGCACTACTGCTCACTTCCCAGAAGGTTTCGGGAATGTGGACAAGGTACTATACTGGCTGGAGATCGACCAGCTGCTCTTCCCTCCTCTAAAGGAGACGTTCTCAGAGTTCTGCCCAGAGGAGATGGCTGAGAATGACGTGCACAACGCCTTTATGGTGAATGCTCTTCATCTTCTACTTGTTTGTTTGTCTTCCTTTTAGATTCTGCCCTTAACTTCCTTGCTGACTTCTGATTTTTCTTGCCCCAGACCCTCCAGTCTGCACTCTATAATAGGAAGATGATCAACATCGTGCAGACCACCAGTCGTGCTACCAACACCAAAAACAAGGAGCTGAAGGGGACAATTACCGATTTGGTGAAGCAGCGGTCTGATATGAAGGAGCGTGTGGTGGAATTGGAGACTGAGCTTGTTGTCACCAAGAAGAAGCTGAAGGAAGGGGCTGATCAGCTGGCCCGCACTCAAGAGGTGTGCATCACTTTCTCTGACTCCCTTAAGCGCTCTGATGAGAAGATCAGTGAGCTGATCTCCCTGGCCACCAATGTTGTTGTCTATGCTACCTGGCGGGGAAAAATCAGCGGGATGCGTGCTGCTCTTGAGGAGGCTCCCACCTAGAAAGCTATAGAGGAGGAGGACAAATAGCTGGAGATGCTCTATCCCACCCAATCTGACCTGAGTGCGCTGATGCCTGAAGTTGGGGAGGTGAATTCTTCTGCACTGGCTGAGCAGGCTGCTGGTGGAGATGCTGGAATGCCCCAGGAAGCTGCTGACGAAGCTCACGAAGCTATGGCAGCTGGGGGTGTGCAAGCTGGTGCGGTACCTGAAATAGAGGGTCAGCAGGCAGAGGAGGTGCCAGAAGTGGAGGTCATCAATGTGACCGACAATTAAGTGGTTTTTTTTTATCAATGAAATTTTGGCAGTCTGGCCTAGAGGTGGCAGACTAGTAAGTTTTAAACTTTTTTCTGGCTGTTTCGCCAAAGTGGCGGTTTAAACTCAGGGGCCGTATTTTGGCCATATTTTGGAATATCCTTGCCGCAGTTTTGGCAAGGTTTGATTTATATCTTGTGCTTGTTTCTTAGATTTCCTTAGTTTAGGAAGCTGCCATGTCAGCCTGCTTGGCTGATTTAGGCGAGTCTTGTCATCCTGAAAAGGTCAACTTTCTGACTCAGCTAACTGTCGTGTCAGCCTGATGGCTGATTTAGGCATATGCCGCAATGTAAGGAGGAGTGGCCGTGTCAACCTGAGAGGCTGGTTTAGACCAGTCTTGTCGTCCTCAAGAGGCTGATCAAGACTAAGCTAGCTACCGTGTCAGCCTTATGGCTGATTTAGGCGTATGCTGCAGTTTTGGATTACTTAACCTTGTTCATGACACAAGGTGTGTTCATCACGTTTAAAGCCAACAGGGGCGTAATTTAGGCAAGTTTATCGTCATTCTAGGACCAATGGGACGCTGTAGGATTCTGGTTGCGCAGATATCCCTACGTTCCATATTCGTGCATGCATGCTGGGGCCCTGATTAATTGCGATTAGTGTGAGCTACGTCCAGGGGGTGGTATCAGGGGTAGCTCGGTAAGCGTGTTTAGCTGTCAACTAGGCTCCCTTTCGTATGTTCCACAGTCCGCCTGGTGAGGGTGCTCCTTGTGGAGAAAATAGGTTAGGCATGTTGGAGTGCCATGTGCCTTGTCACCCCGCGTTGGTAGTTGACAGTCCTTCTAGATATCCTTTCAACGTACCATAGACACTAGGATTCAGAGTGATGTACCTAGAGAAGCCTGAAAATAAGAAAATCTATTAAAATGATGTGAAAATCTTGTCGCCATCTCATGGGGTACCACAGCAATTGTGGTCCCAGGACGCTGCCAGACCACATCATCTAATAGTAGTTTAAAATCTTAAAATAGCTAGAGACACCAGAAAAAAGAATGAAATTGGCAGTATACCTGCTACCGGATTTTTATTTTAACTTTAAAAATGATTTGGCTTTTCGTAGTACATCATCCTTAAGGCTAAGATCTACTTATTATCAAAAGTAATATCTCTTCAGGTGAAGTATGTTCCATGGGCATTGTATGATTTGACCGTCCATAGTCATTAGTCTGTATGCACCATGGCCAACAACTCCTTCTACCTGGTATGGTCCTTCCCATTTGTAGGCGAATTTTCCTACTTTACGATTCTTGGTGTTTTGAAACACCTCTCGGAGGACCAGGTCACCTACCTCGAGGAGCCTGACTTTCACATTTTTGTTGTAACTCCTGGCGACTAACTGCTTGCAGGCAGCCAGACATATTTTTGCGCTTGCTCGCAGCTCGTCTACTGTGTCTAGGGTTCTGACCATCTCTGCATTGTTTAGTTCTCCCGTCATACTTCTATACCTGTGAGTAGGAACTAGGACTTCTGATGGAATGACTGCTTCTGTGCCAAACACTAGGCTGAAGGGTGTTTGACCTGTTGCTATCTTTGGCGTCGTTCTGTCTAACCATAATACTAGTGGCAATTCATCTGCCCACTTTCCTCCTAACTCATGTAACCTCCTTCTCAGATTGTCCATGATGATTTTATTGCTGGACTCAGCTTGCCCGTTGGACTTTGGAGTCCTGGGTGCTGACTTTTTCAGGGTGATGTTCCACCTAGCACAATATCCCTCGGTATCGTTGGTGATGAATTGTGAGCCATTGTCACATATGATTTTCGATGGGATACCAAACCTGCAATTGATGTTTCGTTTTATAAACGAAATGACCTGCTTGTCTTTTACTTCTGCGAATGCTTCTGCCTCTATCCACTTGGAGAAGTAATCTGTCATTGCCAGCATCCATGTTCTGTTTCCCGTGGCTCTTGGCAGAGGTCCTACTATGTCCTTGCCCCATGCCATGAATGGTCAGGGAGAAATGATAGGGTGCAAGGGTTCTGTTGGCTGATGGATCAATGGTGCTGAACGCTGGCAAGCGTCACATTTACGTGCGTATTCTGCTGCATCTGCCTTCATTGTAGGCCAGTAGTATCCCTGCCTGAGGGCTTTATTTGTCAGACTCCTGCCCCCTGCATGGTTTCCACATTCGCCACTGTGGAGAGCATGTAGCACAGTCTATGCCTACTCCCTATCCAGGCACCGTAGGTAGGGGCCTGCCAGTGATTTCCTGTATAATGTATTGTCAATAAGTATGAACCTGGAGGCCTTCATTCTGAAAGCCCGTGGTTCCTTCTTGTCATTTTGTATTTTGCTATGGTGCAGCCAGTCTAGGTAAGGTGTGCGCCAATCCCAATCATCCGCCTGCTTGGCCGTTTGGTCAAGCGGCTGACCGTCCGACTGAGAGTCCTTACCTACCACGGTAGCTGCCTGGACTCCTTCTCCGTTTTGTGAATCTTCCAGCTCTCCTTTATCTACTTCATCTGCCTTCTGGATAGAAGGCTTCAGCATGTGTGCTATTGGGATGCTGAAAAGTTTTATCGGTTTAAATGTTGCCCCCAGAGTTGCTAAGGCATCTGCTTCCACATTCTGATCTCTGGGGATTTGCTTAAGTTTGCAAGTTGCGAATTTCTGTTTTAATTCCTTCGCTATTTTTAAGTATGCAATCATCTTGAATCTCTCGGCTATAAACTCATCATTCACGTGATTGACTATCAGAGAGTCTTTGGATATCGCAGTGCTTGACTCCTAACTCCAGAGCTAGCTTCATTCCTAGTATCAAGGCCTCGTACTCTGTTTCATTGTTGGTTGCCTTGAATTCACACCTCACCGCTTGTGCTATCAGGTCTCCCTCTGGTGACCGCAGAATCAACCCTACACCTGCCCCCCTCTGATTGGAGGCTCCGTCAATGTGCATCTGCCAGACCTCTGCTTCTTTGCTCCCTTCTAGAGTGAGGATTTCCTCATCTGCCAGATTTTGGATGGCTGGGCTGAAGTCTGACACGAAGTCGGCTAGTGCTTGCGATTTGATTGCTGTTCTGGGGTCATACTGGATATCGTATCCACTGAGATGTACAGACCATTTTGACATTCTGCCTGACAGTTTATGCTTCCTCATGATAGATTTCAGCGGGTAGTTGGTCACGACATGTATAGTGTGAGACTCGAAATAGGGGCGCAGTTTGCGAGATGCTACTACCAGTGCTAATACTAACTTTTTAAGAGATGTGTACCTGGTCTCTGCCGGCAGCAGAGACTTGCTTACGTAGTACACTGGCTTCTGCTCCTTTTCCTGCTCTCTGACCAAGACAACGCTCACTGCCACCTCTGTGACGGCCAGGTATATGAATAGTGGTTCTCCTTATTCTGGCTTCGACAGCAGTGGCGGGCTTCTGAGGTAGTGTTTCAGCTCTCTGAAGGCTTGCTCGTGATCCGCAGTCCATTCAAACTTCTGACTTTTTCTTAGTATGTCGTAAAACAGCCTGCACTTATCTGAAGATCTTGAGATGAACCTGCTTAAGGCTACTACCTTTCCAGCTAGTCTTTGAACATCTTTAGGCTTCTCAGGTGACTCTAGTTGTAAGACGGCTTTGATCTGCTCGATGCTGGCCTCTATCCCTCTTTGTGTTACAATATAGCCTAAGAATTTGCCGGAAGATACTCCGAAGGTGCATTTAGATGGAGTTAGCTTCATTTTGTATTCCCTCAGGGTGCTGAATGTTTCGGCCAGATGCCGCATGTGATCTTTGACTTTTTCTGATTTCACCACCATGTCATCAATATATACCTCTATAGTTCTTCGTATCTTCTCTTTGAACATACGGTTAACTAGCCTTTGATACGTGGAGCCGATGTTCTTCAGACCGAATGGTATAACGTTGTAGCAATATATTCCTCTTTCAGACATGAATGCCACCTTCTCTTGATCTGCAGGATCCATCTTAATCTGATTGTATCCACTCCATGCATCCAGGAATGTCAACATCTCATGCCCAGCTGTCGCGTCTACCATTGCATCAATATGAGGCAGCGGGAAGGGATCTTTAGGGCATGCCTTGTTGAGGTCGGTGAAGTCCACACATACTCTCCACTTTCCATTTTTCTTAGGCACCACCACCACATTAGACAACCATTCTGGATATTTTACTTCCCTTATTTTCTTTGCTGCCAGCAGACTATCTACCTCTTGGTTGAAAACCTTGTTCCTTTATGCTACAAATTTTCTTCTTCTCTGCTGAATGGGTTTACACTTTGGGTCCACACTGAGCTTATGCATTATGATGGACGTATCTATTCCTATCATGTCATCGTGTGACCATGCAAAATAATCCATGTAATCCTGTAGGAACTTGATTAGTTGTTGTCTCAAGCTTCCTGTGCATCCTGCTCCAATGAGCACAGTTCTTTCTGGGTGCAGCTTGTCCAGGTTAATTTGATCTAGCTCTTCTGCTGGGGGTTCAATGTATTCGTCCTGGACAGGCTGCTTCTGTAATTGCTATGCGGGAGGGCTGGCAGTACACTTGAGTGCCTTCCTATAGCAGCCTCTGGCTTCCTCCTGATCTCCTCTTATTATCTCTACTCCCCATGGTGTGGGGAATTTTACGCACTGGTGATATGTTGAGGGGACTGCTTTCATCTGGTATAGCCACGGCCTTCCCAGGATGACATTGTAGGTGGAGGGGCCGTCTATAACCAGATACCTGACTTGCTTGTTAACTCCTCCCACATAGGTTGGGATGACTATTTCTCCCAGCGAGTTAGCTGTTTCCCCACTGAAGCCTACTAGCGGGATAGTCTTCTTCTGCATATCCTTCTCACTGAATCCCATGTTCTCTATGGTCTTCAACATGATCAAGTTGACCGAGCTACTTGTATCCACCCGGACCTTTCTAACCCTGCAATTGGCCATTGATAAGGTGATAATAAGTGCGTCATGATGTTCTTGTTCGTCGTACGTATCTCCTTCATCAAAGCTAACAGCTGGTAAGTCGCTAGGAGAAATTCTGCAAGAAT